>NW_015386492.1:995197-1006543 GCF_001527695.2 Protobothrops mucrosquamatus | reverse complement strand
GGGGAACTCATCAAATTTGCGGATGACACCAAGCTGGCAGGAATAGCCAACACTCCAGAAGACAGGCTTAAGATACAGGAGGACCTGGACAGACTTGAACACTGGGCGCTATCTAACAAAATGAAATTCAATGGTGAAAAAAGTAAGGTTCTACATTTAGGCAAGAAAAACCAAATGTACAGGTATAGTATAGGGGGTATCTCGCTCAATAGTAGTAACTGTGAGAGGGATCTCGGAGTCCTAGTGGACAATCATTTAAATATGAGCCAGCAGTGTGCTGCAGCTGCCAAAAAAGCCAACACAGTGCTAGGCTGCATTAACAGAGGGATAGAATCAAGATCATGTGAAGTATTAATACTTTACAATGCCTTGGTAAGGCCACACTTGGAATACTGCATCCAGTTTTGGTCACCACGATGTAAAAAAGATGCTGAGACTCTAGAAAGAGTACAGAGAAGAGCAACAAAGATGGTTAGGGGACTGGAGGCTAAAACATCAGGAACGGTTGCTGGAATTGGGTATGTCTAGTTTAATGAAGAGAAGGACGCAGGGGGACACGATAGCAGTGTTCCAATATCTCAGGGGCTGCCACAAAGAAGAGGGAGTCAAGCTATTCTCCAAGGCACCTGAAGGCAAGACAAGAAGCAACGGATGGAAACTGATCAAGGAGAGAAGCAACTTCTGAACTAAGGAGAAACTTCCTGACAGAACAATTAACCAATGAACAACCTGCCTCCAGAAGCGGTGAATGCTCCAACACTGGAAGTTTTTAAGAAGAGACTGGACAGCCATTTGTCCGAAATAGTGTAGGGTTCTGCCTGAGCAGGGGGTTGGACTTGATGACCTCCAAGGTCCCTTCCAACTTTTATTATTATTATTATTATTATTATTATTATTATTATTATTATTATTATTATTATTATTATTATTATTATTATTATTATTATTATCTCAAGGCAGGTGGGATCATAGTAACCAAGAAAACAATTGGTTACACACTTTGCCATGAATGACTGAAATCCTGCAGCGCCCGCAAGGTACCCCTGCTCAAGAAAGCACATGTACAAGCCCATCTGAAATGTGCCATTGAACATCTGAATGATTCAGAGGAGAACTGGGTGAAAGTGTTGTGGTCAGCTGAGACCAAAATCAAGCTCTTTGGCATCAAATCAATTTGCCATATTTGGAGGAGGAATGCTGCTTATGACCCCATGAACACCATTTCCATCGTCAAACATTGGGTGCTTTGAAGGTATTTTTTTGCTAAGGGGACAGGACAACTTCACCGCATCAAAGGAATGATGGATGGGGCCATGCGCCATCAAATCTTGGGTGAGAACCTCCTTCCCTCAGCCAGGGCATTGAAAATGGGTTGTGGATGGGTATTCCAGCATGGCAATGACCCAAAACACACTGCCAAGGCAACAAAGGAGTGGCTCAAGAAGAAGCACATTAAGGTCCTGGAGTGGCCTGGCCTGTCTCCAGACCTTAATCCCATGGAAAATCTTTGGGGGGGGAGTGAAAGTTTGAGTTGCCAAATATCAGCCTCAAAACCTTAATGACTTGGAAAGGATCTGCAAAGAGGAGTGGGACAAAATCCTTCCTGAGATGTGTGCAAACCTGGTGGCCAACTACAAGAAACCTCTGACCTCTGTGATTGCCAACAAGGGTTTTGCCACCAAGTACTAAGTCATGTTTTGCGAAAGGATCAAATACTTATTTCACTCATTAAAATGCAAATCAATTTATAACTTTTTTGAAATGCGTTTTTCTGTATTTTTTTGTTGTTATTCTGTCTCTCACAGTTAAAATAAACCTACCATTAAAATTATAGACTGATCAAACATACAAAATTAGCAGGGGATCAAATACTTTCCCCCCTCATTGTAATATTATGTCCCCAAAATGAGTTTTAAGTCAAATACATAAAAGAATTGGAAATAGGAAAATAATATTTCTGATTTTTAACTTTCCTGAGAGTCTATTACACTTGCAAAACTTAGACAATGCTGTTAAAAATGAAGGCAAATATATGTGTCCCAGGATAATGTTGTAGGATCGAATCTGAGTTGATCACCAGGGCCATAGGTTTAGTCTTCTGAGCTTTCGGACTCATTCTGGAGCCCATCCTCAGGGAACTTCTCTCTCACCATTCTGAGCCATCCTGGTGAGAGAAGTTCCGTGAGGATGGGCTCAAGAATGAGTCCGAAAGCTCGGAAGACTAAACCCTCTGGTCCTGATGACCAACCCAGATTGGATCCTGCAACAATGCTGTTATTTTTAAAAATAAAGCTAGCACTCTTCAGGGGGTTTTGAATGTCACGTTATAAAAATAAATTGCAAATATTATGTAAACAACTTACATTAAAATAATTATAAAAGTAAAATTTGGGATATAAGTTTGTTAATTATTTTATTTTTAGACAATTAAGGCTAGTCTGATGTTTGGTGCTCCATAGTAATTGAGAAATAGAAATGTCTAAATGTATTTTCTGGATTTTTTTCATAGTTGCATGATTATTCATAAATTCATTGTTGCAATCAGTTTGCCTAGTTTTTGAGATAGATGGAAATTGTGTCTCTTTTTTATAAATCTTCTCATAGTTTGAGTAAGTCTCATTGACCAGTTTCAAGAATAATGTCAGTAAGTTTCAGTAATATTTTGGTGGAGATGTGTAGGTTTGTTATATATATTTTTCTCTTCATCATATCTCTAGTTTTGTTGCACCTCCAGAGCAATAAGATCTTGCTTACTTCATAAATGTTTCCAGAACTGTAATCTGAATAATGAAATAAAGTTTGAATGCAGCTTCTATGTTAAAAGAATTCTGGGTAAGAATGCAGTTTTGAGTTGAAACTAGTTAACATTTCCATTAACCAAGAGTGACCAGTGCATTATCAGGCTGCCAGTCTTTTTAGCTCCCCTTTAATGCTAAACAAAAATAAATGTTCTTGCTTTTTTAGATTTAGAAGTGAATGCTGTTTTCACCATTTCAGAATGTTGTGGTAGAGACGTCTTGCATTGCATGCCAAATTATTTTGTAAGACTGGCTTTACAGTACTTCAGGAGTGACATCTTTGTAAAACTTAGTAATTTGAAGACCATGCTTGCATGAATGTGTTTGAAATGAAGTGGATTGTTTTTGATAAAACTTGAAAGAATGCATTAAAGTGCTCTCATTTTGATATAGGAGCCACATCAAACATTGAAACAACTTCCTGTTCAGAAAACACTTGCATGTAAAGAAAAGAAAGTGGTCTATGGTTTGCATGACTGTATAGAGAGTGTTACTTTCTTAGAGTGGTTAGAATGGAAATTTATCATTGCACTTAGTGAAAGTGCAGCTTTCTTCTATTTCCAGAAAAAATGGCTTTAAAACTTGTCAGGAAATTGTCCAGATGTCTCTTATTGTATGAAATAATAATAATGAAATTGAAGCTTCTTGATGGTTTTTATATACAAGAAAAGCAAGATTGTGAGGGGAAAATCCCATAAAAATGACAAAACTCAGTTGTTATATTTCAGAATAAATACTTTGTATACTTTACTACATGTATGTAAGGATATTTTTTTCCTTATTTGAGGCTGGATTGGACAAGAATTCCAGCTGGAGTTCTCTTCACAGTTCCACTGAGTCACATTCTTTCCTCCATAATAATCCCCTTCCATTTTCCTTCAACAGTTTTCTGCAGAGGGTAGATGAGTGGCAAGATGGGTGATCAAATCCCTGCCCCTTTGTGCATACATGCAATTCAAATGCGTATACAAAAAAGTTGGCCCTTGGATTGCATTGCCATGAAAACCATTACATATGTTTTGAGCCCTTTCTTCCCAATCAATACCATTGCATCCTTCCCAATTGTAAATTAGCATTCCATGACACTGAGTCCTCAGAAGTCTGTTTTGAGTTCCTCAGTATTTTTCTAAATCTTTTAAAAGCAAAGAAGGTGGATAATACATCTTGGATACATAAAGTCTGCCATTCACTTTAGAACTACAGGGAATGCTTACATCTACATAATTTCAGTCCTTATTACAGTGGAGGAATATTTTGATTTAAACTAATTTGCCTTGCCTCAATGTTTTATTGAGTTCTATGACTTATTTATGAGTTTAAACCAAATCTTGTATTTTGTCCTAACATAGAATATTAGGGCCAGTTTGGGGTAGGGGTTAAGGCACCAACCTGGAAATCAGGAATCTGAGTTCTAGTCCTGTTTAGGCATGAAGCTAGCTGGTTATCTTGGGCTAGTCACTGTCTCTCAGCCCTAGGGAAGGTTGTGTTAGCAATGCAGAAATCATGGAACACTTTCTCTCAGTCCTATATGCAACCCGAGTTCTCTAGCTAATAACTAAATAAATTTTTAAAAAATGCAAGATAGTAATGATTTAAAAAAACATTTAAAATTATAAGCGTTGTGTTCTAATACTTAGGGGAACGGAATCCCTGCTTAATGTAATGTTGTTGTTTAATTTAGGCTTGGTAATCCAATAATTATTAATCTTTTTAATTATCATTACAGAGAATCCAAATATCTCTTGTATATAGCAGAGAATGCTGAAAAAAATGGTCAGGTTCTTCTTTCTAATTTAATAAATTGAGAATGTATCAAACAATATAACTCACACTTTTTCCTAGCTCATTATCATGAAGTTCCTTAGAAAAAATAAAAATGATTTTGCAATACTCATTAATTCTTATTGTTTATAGTTAATTGAAGCAGTTTATTTAAGGCTATCAGTGAGCCATGTGCATGATGCTAATATATACTGTCTTTAGTGATGAATTTTGTCTTTCGGTCCAGCTGAAAAGGAAGTTTAATCTATGGCAGTGATAGCGAACCTTTTAGAGACAGAGTGCCCAAAAACTGGCCCCGCCCCTGCTCCACCCCCTGCCCTGCCCCCACCCCGCCTGCCCGCAGGGCCACTCACCGCCTCCAGGGCCCGCCGCAGATCGCCCAGCAGCGCTATGGCAGCTATGCCCTCTGCATCAACTGCGCGATGGGGTGTGAGGGCAGAGTCTTGTCTACACTGCCTGGCTTCCATGTCCTTGGCTGCACTGATCCGCGTGGGTCACTCTCAGGGGTGATTCCTCCAGGGGGCTGCTGGTGAGGGGGGTCGCAGGGGGAGGCAAGGCTGGGGCAATGGCACGTGTGCCCACAGAGAGGGCTCCAAGTGCCACCTCTGGCACCCGTGCCATAGGTTCGCCACCACTGATCTATGGGCTTCCTGGAAACTAGAATAGGTTCTTAGCTTCTTTAGATCTGGATTGATTTAAACTAGCCTTGGGACTTGGAGTGAGATTTTTTTGCAGAGAGGTCTGGACAAGATACAATTTTTTTCTTTTTCTCCCCTCCATGATTACAATAAATGCACTCTTATGACTACTTGGAAGTAAATTCTACTGAGTACAGTTGGACCTATTATGATATATAGATGTATTGTATTTAAACTCAGTAAAATTGACCAGAATATATGGGATTTTTAAAATTCATATTTTTTCCTATTTTACTCTCTGTTTATTGTATACTATAGGTAGATGATGGGATACAACAGGTCTTGGGATTATAGATTTTTGTTCCAAGTATCAGAATCAATTATCTCCAAAAGTTAGGTATTGATTTAAAAGGCTTATCTAGCTTAGTCTCTTTGATTAGAAAAAATATTTCTGCAAGCAACAGATAGAAATATTCCTAATATTATAAATTAGACAATAATTATATTAAGCAAGGAATCACTGTTCTCTCCACAAGAATATAATTATGTCTTTCTTCATCCCACATTTTCTGATTTTAAGAAATCTATTTGTCAGTCAGTAGCAATCTTATGAGAGAATTGCCTCTTTGGATGCTTTCCAGGAATGCAGAATGGCAGCTATTACCCTGCTAATCATAAGATCTGAGGGGGAACACAAACAGATTATCTTCTTTCTACTGAGGAAAGTAGTGTAGCACTGTTGCAAGGGAGTGACATACTTTTACAAATGAAGAAAAACTTCAGACCTGGGATTGTTTTGCTTCTGAATCTCAAACTAGGTAGGGTCTTTTTGAGCTAACTCCAGAATCTAATGAATCTCTGATTCATGTAATGTACGTGTGTTAGCAGAGTGTTATCTGGAGATATTGAGGACACTTTTCAGTCAGGATGATACTTCAAACATGGCTGACTACTACTTCATGTTGTATAGAGAATAAAGAGTCAGTCTTGTTTTGATTTGTTTATTCTTTATACAACATGAAGAAATCAGCCTTTTTTTGAAGATACATATAGCAGAAAACAAGTAGACATGCTGAGAATGTTTCACTTCATTGATATCAGATTGGTATAGGGCAGCATAAACAGAAGTAGACTCCTTTACTTATGGAAATATTCTTTCATCCAAAATATACTTACAATCTCTTGAGTCCAACCAGCTATTGTTTTAATGTGTTTTAATTTTTCTAATAGAATACAAGGTTTACTACAAATAGGTATAAATTCATTTTCAGAATTACGTGTGAACTGAATGTAATTATGAGAATTGGTATGGGTGTACAATAGTAGTCTTAAATATCATAGAAATGATAACACATAAACGTTATAACCTGTGCCAAACTCTGGTGTCTGCCATTTAATTCAGCTTTTAAGTCAAAGACATTAGCTTAAAATGTAGATATGAACACTACTCTATAGAGAAATCTTCTTTTAATAATAATGAGGTTTTGATTATATCCTGAAATTGAAAGAACACCAAAAATAGATATTTTGGAAGAGACACACAACCATGAAACAGAAGAAACTATTACCGTAGTTTTTGCACATATGTAAAGCTTGCTGATACTTGTTGAACAGGCTTGACAACTACAAAGGTCAGATGCCAATGTGCACGTATGTTTTCTGTCACATTCTATATTCCATTTCTGTCACAGATTGAAGTAATGACTTTCAAACTTTTCAGATTTGGAATTCAGTTTTAATCCTAAACTAAATGATATTTCCATTTTTAACTATTATCTCAGTATATTTAAGCATGATCTCGCTTTTTGAAGTTTCCTTTTTCTTTATCAACAAGCTGAGCATGGGGTTGCCTGGCATTAATTAAAAACCAATGGCTTGGGTGTGATGCTTAGACAAAGTGAGTTTCTTTGCCTTTCTATTGAAAACATCACCTAGGCTGCATATTGTATAAAGCCTTTTAAACCTTTCACTTTGATGCTAAAATAAACTTCTTGTGTTCATAGGCAGCATGATAAGGACAAAGTAGCTTTATTTAATTTTCCATACTTAGATCATTTGCCAAAGATAAGCTTTATAGAAGTTCCACATATGCAGGTAGTAGATAGATGTGATTGATTTTCTCAAGAGTGTACAAAAATGTTTAAATGTATACATTAAGATTCTTCTTATTGCGTATTAAAAACAAATATTGTTTTTGTATTGAGAGCTGGATATGGAAATTCTAGAATATATGGAGGCCACATATTTTAAGATCGTTGAAAAAAGTGCAGTTAAGGCAGAAACTAGGCTTTTTGAGAATAACACCCCCTTTTTTCTTACTACCATTTTTATGAGTTGATTCCTGCCCCCATGTTTTCTTGCCATTCCTGTTCTTCTAAAACAGTGTTTCTCAACCTTGACAATTTTAAGGCATGTGGACTTCAACTCCCAGAATTCCACAGCCAGCAATGCTGGCTGTGGAATTCTGGGAGTTGAAGTCCACATGCCTTAAAATTGTCAAGGTTGAGAAACACTGTTCTAAAAGAACAAAATTGGTAGTAATTGGGTACAAAGCTGTAGACCAATGTTTCTCAGGCGTGTCAACTTGAAAGGGTGTGCACTTCAACTTCTAGAATTTCCCAGCCAGTATGCGGGGAACTGAAGTCAATACATTTTCAAGTTGCCAAGATGGAGAAATGCTGTTGTAGATGTACAAAATGCTTTGGGGAGGGGGGGGCATAGATTGATGCCCTGTGGAAGATTCTCTTAGTTTCAACAGGAACCAAATTCACATTCATCTGGTTTAACAGTCTCTTAGAGCTAATTAATTTCTTTATTTGATCTCGTTTTCTTGCTTGTCCTATTTTCTCCGCAGCAAGTACTGTGTTTCTTGCTGTTATTAAACTGAGGTTGCTTTAACTTTTGTATCTAGGTTGATGTATTTTGCTGAGTTTTCTCTTGGAAGTAATGTATTAAATGAAACTATTCAATTTTTATGGTGATAGTACATTAACTTATTTAATAAGTGTTGGCTAACTGCCCACTATATATTGGTATCCATTTGATAACATTTAGTAAATTCTGTTTTATACCTTGAAATCTATCTCCTGAACTGATTTTTGTACTTAATCTAATAAATTTACAGGGTTTAAATCTGTATAACATAATAATAATAATAAAGTTGGAAGGGACCTTGGAGGTCATCTAGTCCAACCCCCTGCTCAAGCAGGAAACCCTATACCATTTCAGAAAAATGGCTGTCCAGTCTCTTCTTAAAAACTTACAGTGTTGGAGCATTCACTGCTTCTGGAGGCAGGTTGTTCCACTGGTTAATTGTTCTAACATGATCTTAATTGTTAATTGTTCTAACATGATCTTAGGTTCTTCCATTCCTGATTATTTTTTTAACTTTGCTATTCATTGCCATGGTTAGACCTGTAGTGGAAATAATGAATATAGTAAGCTGAGATCTTTTGTTCTCAATGAGTGAAAATTATAATTTTGCTCTTTTCATATTTCTTTCATAAATATATATCGCCAGGTCTTTCTCCAGGTCAGAGCTGTGTTGGCCAGTATAATAAGCTAAGTGAGGTATGATTGGGTTTGGGGTTTTTTTCATAGTATATATATTTTATTTTTTCTTACATTACAAATCTCTCTAAAACTGTTCATAAATTAAACATACAACTTAGTTTATTTCTTAAAATTAATTATTTACATTCCTTAAATAATTATACAAGTTCAATTTTGTTCTTTGTATATGTTAGTGGAATGGATTTAATATATTTGCCATAATAAAGATCTAAGAGGGTATTTAATACTTGCTGGATTTTTCCATTCTTTCAGAATCAAAACTGTTTTCACCATCTAAGATTCCTATAAGTATGTCCTTATTTATAACAAAATCAATATGAGCATATCTTTTATTTATACAAAGTTAAAAACAACAGATATCTCTAGATCTTTATTTTTAAATATAATAATTTTATCCTTTGCTAACTTTATAAAAACAATTTGCCTAATTATGTACACTTTGTCTGCATGCTTGTTCTTTCTGGGCAGAATGCAATATTAAATATATTGTGTACAATTTAAACATAGAATAAAACTTCAAAGAGAATAAAATATATTGTGTATAAATATAAATATATGTTATATATCATTAAGTTCACAGTTCAAAATATCTATAATTTCAGATATTTTCATTCTATGATAATCTTTTATTTATCAATTATTCATTCAGTACACATATTCCAATTTCAATTTTTTTACTCTCTCTAATATGTTAATTTTCATTTCAAGAGCTAATTTAACAGATAATGTTATCAGAAAAATCATGGACATTGATATTTTTGAGCGTCTTACAGATTGTTAAAAATAACATATTCTATTTTAAAATATATTTAATGTTCTTGTGAATATATATATATATATTTGTACCCAATAAACTCACCAACGCTTTCAAAACTCTCATATCACTAATGTTTATGAAATTTCTAAAATTTGACGATCTGTTTTAAGAAATCAGTATGATGGGACCACAAAAACTCAAGCTAGGTTTTCTTTTAAAGCATACTGTATTTTTAATGTGATAGAAGAAAAATTATTAAATACATAGGAAATAATCATAGTGTGTTAAGTTTATGTTTACATAATATTAATTGGTTTGTTATCTTGAACCTATCCATTTTTAAAAAGTGTGGCCCCTTGTCCACCCTGATTTATTAGTAGTAACACTACCCTTGTCATTGCAATTATATGCTTTCAATTTAAAGAGTCTTTGGAGAAAATAAGTATGAGCCATGTGTGGGAAGTCAGAGCCCCAGAGAAGGAAATATTAAAAAGGCAGAAAAAATATATTTCCTCAAAAGTATTTTAAAAGCAAAAACCAACCTTGCCCCCAAGTCTCTGTCCCAAGCAGAAGCCAGCCCTATACAAATGCAAATGTAAAACCATCAGAAAGTTGGAGCCAGAGAACTCAAGAAGACAAAGAGACTTAAAATCTGCATACCCCACCCATACTCTAGGAGTCATTAGCCCCATCACCAGGGAAGCAGGATATGATAATAGGATTAAACCACAGATATCAAGGCCTAGAAAAAAACTCAGATTCAGTTCAAAGTTCATGCCACTGGAACAGGAAACTATTCCAAACAAGGCTAGAGAGAGTATAAAAATCTACTGCCCATGTGCTCAGCCCTTCTTCCCTCTGATCTTTCCTGCAAGAACCATCTTTCTGCCTCTTCAATAAACTGTAACCTTCTTCCCAAAGCAGTTGCCATGTTGCTTATTTATTCCTGGCTTGGATGAATCAGGATGAAGACTTTTCTTTCAACACATGGAACTGATCAAACAAAACAAACAAAAAAGCCACTATTCCTAAACTTTGTACATAAAATAAATGATTTAGAATTTTAGTTCAGCCAAAGCAATTTTATCAGTAGAGAATGGATCCATATCATGACAAGAATGCTTGAATTTGTTTATAGACTGGAGAACTTTCAAACAGTAGCTATTTATGTACTGTAGTTATATGGAAAATTTTGTATATACACTATAACTGAATTGTATTACAAATCTTAAGAGAGAAAATTAATGTCTAAGTCTTGAAAACATAATGAAACGATTATTAACTAGGAGAGTGCTGGGATTTCTGGTAATCTAGGAAAAGAACAAAATGTCTACTTCAGATTTTGACTGAATAGACTCATCTTCAAGTCTGTCTAACCTCAGCATGAATATTTTATTTATTTATTTATTTATTAATTTAATTTATATCCCGCCCTTCTCCTTACGGACTCAGGGCGGCTAACAACCAGATAAAACACTAATCCCCGAAAACTACAAATTTAAAAACATAAGTAAAAACAAATATTAGTAATTTGGTCAAGTTAATTTAAAAATTGCTTTAAAACCCCATTAAAAATTTTCCCCTAGGCCAGTCCTGCAAGTTGGAATAGCCATGTCTTAAGGGTGCGGCGGAAGGAAGGGAGATCAGGGATCACCCTGATCTCTGGGGGCAGCTCATTCCAGAGGGTGGGAGCTCCCACAGAGAAGGCCCTCCCCCTTGGGGTCGCCAGCCGGCACTGTCTGGCCGACGGCACCCTGAGGAGACCCACCCTGTGGGAGCGTACAGGCCGATGGGAGGT
>NW_015386492.1:963898-993371 GCF_001527695.2 Protobothrops mucrosquamatus | reverse complement strand
GTTTAGTTGCCTGTATTTTTACTGGTTCTATTATGTTGGTGGGAGTTACTATTTTTGCCTATTGACTCCATGCCTGTCAACAGGCTGCTTCAAGTTGCTACCTGCCACAAGGGCAGATCTGGACTTGCTGCTGGTACTGCCATTTCATTTCAGCATTAATCAAGGATGGAGCTAACTCATTATAGGTAGTCCTTGACATAGGATTATAATAGAGCCTGCCATTATGGTTGTCTGTCATGCTTGTCGTAAAAAGGGATCAGTCACATAACTGATCCAATTTTATTACCTTTTTTGTGGAGGTCTTTAAGCAAACACCACAGTCATTAACTGAACACCATGTTCATTAAAGCAAGCCAATGGTTCACTGTGGATGCAGTTTTGCCAAAAACTTGAAGTAAGTGCCAGTTTTCAGCAAAACCTTTGTAAAACATAGTCATGTGGCTGCGGACACTGCAAACAGTTATAAATATGGCTATGTTAATCGCTTGAAGTTTGGTCATGTAGAGGGGTCCTCAACCATTAGCACTTAAAATCCATGTCATAAATCCCCTTTTTCAGGTCCATCATAACTTCAAACCATTACTGAATGGATAGTCATAAGTTCAGGGCTGTCTATATTAAGTATTCCCTTCTACTTCATCTTGCACTGTACTCTTCACTAGCAACCATGGGTTTAGTTGGACATGGGTTTAATGTTCTTTCAGAAGAGCACTAGATCCATGTTCAGAAATACTCCAGCTGCCATTACATTTCTTGTTAGCTGGATAACTTGATGGGTTATGAAATACACCATTCAAAGCATCTTCTTTTATTTTTCCAATCCTGCCCGACCTCACAGTAGGGGAATTGATCACTGGTTGTTTTCCTGTTATCAAGTGACACCTAGTGGGAGGAGAAACTAACCTGGGGCATTCATCAATCACTTTGTTCCACATTAAACAATAAGGAAAATCAGCCTTATTACTGTGCTAAAATTGACTCAGCAATTGAGGCAGGAAATTTTATGGCAGATTATTTTTTCTCAAGATTGATAAATTTAAAATGTCCATGTTTATTTTATGTATTTATTAAACTTCTATACCGTCCATCTCGCTGAGGTGACTCACATTGCTGTGTCCAAGGTCTCTTTTTCTGCATTTAAAGTATCACTTAAAAAATAGGATCTTGAATTGATGGATATATGTGTGTGCACTATTTAATACGTTTGCTTAATAATTTGGGATTTTTTTTAAAAAAAAGTTGACTCCTATTAATGGGACTAAGTATTATTAGGAATTTTATTTTTTAGCACTATAACTGCTGACAGGTTGTTGATCTTTTTATGTAGTTTTTCAGAGATTGTATTGACAAATAAATATTTGCTAGAAACATTAATATATGTAAAATAATCTTGCAAAATAAAATTCAACTGGTGAACAAGCAATTGTACTGACAAGTTATGCATGAAAATATTCTACTTTGATTAGCATTTTAATGTGTCTTTTACAGTTTTTTATCTGAGTTCATAAAAGTTCTGTTAATTTGATTTTTGATTTTAAGGTTGCAAAATAGTGAGTTTACTCATTCAGCTGATATCAACTTTTAAAAGCTAATTTTTACTAATTTATTCTCCTCCCCCCCCAAGCCACTTGCATTTTATCCTCAGTGATAGTTTTTCCAATATATCTGGTAAATTAGCAAATTATTTAATTCCAAACTCTCAGTTTAGTTTAACTATGCATACTTTAAATCAGAGGTGGGGAACTATGACCCGTTTATGACTTATGGACTTCAAGTCCCAGAATTCCTAAGCCAATTCTGGGAGCTGAAGTCCATAAGTCATAAAAGGGCCATAGTTCCCCATCCTTGTTAAATAGTCAAAGAAATTAACCATGAATATTCAGAGTCCCAATGGGTTGGAAGGTAGATAGGTAGTAGGAAGAAAGGTAACATTACAGTATTAAATGAATGTTTCCTGGTAAAGTCACGCACTATTAATTTTTTATACTGAAATCTCAAGTAAGCATTATTGTACAAATTACATGTCTTGTTAAATTTCTACTGTTGTAATTAGGTTCCAGTGATATATGATGAACATTGATCAATTTGTCTCATTTTTCTGCACGATGATTAGCAATTGTTGCAATGTTAAAGGAAGAACTGCAAATGCACCTTGGGATGGGAATGTAGTCAAGATATTTTCTCAGTTTCCAATGTAATATCACATTAGGTACACATAGGATTTCCCTCTGGAGAAAAAGCAGGCTGGAAAACTTTCACTAGTCTGTTGACATCACATTAAACATCCACTTAATATTTGGCCTTACTTAGTTACATAACAGTTTATAAATGTTTATTCAGGAGTCATACATATTAAATCCTGGGACATATTAACATAACATACTGCTCTTTAATTCTGATTTTGTTTAATTTTTCCTTTGAATAATGAATATTAAAAGCATGCCTGATTAAATTTATATATTTATTATTACAAAAAAGATTGCAAAAAAGAGCAGCTAAGAGATTTCCAGCAACTGAATGACCTTGCTCTCTTAATTCTGCTGTCATTCTGTGACGGGGAGCTTGGTTGTTCAATTGTGTTTTAGTGGGTGGTTTCAAATCCAGCTATTCTAAATATTTCCTCAAAGATTAATTTTAATAGAAGATAGAAAACTATCAATGGGAAGAATCTGAGGATATGCTAAGGCATTTATAGTCATATGACTTTCAATTTCTGCTTCAAATTCTGGGGCAGTAGATTGCTGAAAGTCAGTTTGGTGATATAGTTAAGACACCAGATGAGAAACTAGGAGACTGAGTTCTAATCTCATCTTAAGCACAAAGCCAGTTGGGTGACCTTGGGCCTGCAGTCTCAGCCTTAGGACTGACACAATGATTCCTGAAATTGTTGCCAAGAAAACTGCACAAAATAATCCAGGTAATTGCCAGGAGTCAACATTGACTTGAAAACGCGCACGCACATGCACACATACACATATAATCTATGTTTGGGGCTCATTAAAGCTAAGAAGAACATCCCACTCTTTTCCTCTTGGCTGCACCCAATTTCATCTTAGCTTTAAGAGATTCCAATAACCCTATAGAGTCCAGTGTTTCTCAACCTTGGCAACTTTAACATGGGTGGACTTCTGGGAGTTAAAGTTCATCCATCTTAAAATTGCTGAGGTTGAGAAACACTGCTATACTTGATCAATTGCAAGTATCTGGAAACAGTGCTGATAAATTATTAGGCAAAGGACTAAGATTATATATCTTTCAAAAATATTTGAAAGATTTAATATGACAGCTATAATATTAACCTGAATTCTTATTACTAATGATTTACAAGTGTTTGTATCAGGGAAAAGAGCTGTATTTACTATCATTTGATAAAATGTATAGCTTTCTCCTCATAGGTTCAAG
This sequence comes from Protobothrops mucrosquamatus, assembly GCF_001527695.2. Taxonomy (NCBI): domain Eukaryota; kingdom Metazoa; phylum Chordata; class Lepidosauria; order Squamata; family Viperidae; genus Protobothrops; species Protobothrops mucrosquamatus. Next base: position 989,969 of record NW_015386492.1, on the reverse strand, counting down.
ACAAGAAAAGATAGAGAATCTATTTGATAACTTGGTGATTTGCAATAAATAGCTGGGTGTTTTCAACACAGAGTGATTTAATCATAGCCATAACAAAAAGGATAATTTTTCTAAATTAGGAATGGGAATGAAGAAAAGTTAAATTGGGACAGTGAATAGAGAGCTAATATGGATTACAATATATTTATTGAGCAGAGGTAGGTCATCTTCTAATTTTGTTTGTAGCTGTGTCTTTCTTTTACACCTAGTTCCAGGCAGTGCGCCTTGGGGATTCTAGATAGATTGCACAATCTTCAATTTAGCACATGGTTGTTTATTGACTTAAACTCTATTATAAGCTTTGTAAGCTTCCTACATGGCTGGATAATTCAGAGGTTGAGATTCAAGTGAAGAATCTAATACACAAGCAATACATCCACTGTAAATGAGAGATTGAAGCTTAAACCTAATTAATCAAAATATAAACCTAATCAATCAAAATATAGGAAATAGCCTTATCTTGGGGAACATCCTTCTAAGGAATTAAATAGCATCTATTAAGAACTTCATCATTAAAAAGGAAGCAAAGTACTGTTAAAAACTAGCCTATTTTTTTTAATCTCACCCTGTTGGAATTTTAGAAAAAATAAAAAAGAATTGCTTTGTTGCATTTTTGCTAGTGCTGGGGATAGTATTGTATCCAAAATTATTCTTTCTTGCTACTGTAGTCCTGCGGCACCTACTTCAAACAATAAACCCATTCTTTGTTGAAGACAACTAATGTAACACTTGACCCTCCCTAAAGCAATGTTAGTTGCCTCTGGAATTCTGAACAACTATTAATCTAATTTAATTGAGGTTTCTGTAATGTATATTTAGTTCTTAAATTATGTCATCTAAATCCAGAAATTGAAATAAGTGAAGAGTAAGTTACCATTCATTAGAAGGTATTAAAGATTGTGTGCACACAAACAGATATATTTGTGGCAATAGTGCATTCCTCTATTGGTAGTGACTTATTCAAGGAAATGTTTAATTTGGCTATGGATCCCATCAGTAAAATGAAAACTGTAGTGACATACCACAAAACATTTTACAAACGTAACATTAGTTGCTAATTATGATAGACCAGTTTGGTTCTTATTAAAATGTCTTATTAACGTACCTTTTCTTCCATTCATCTTGGAAAAATATAAAAATATGAAACCAAGATAATCTTAACTTTACAGTGACTTGTGCTGGCTAAATTAACTAATTTGGATTTTATACTGAAGGATGGTGATAATGTGGGGGGAGGAAGGAAGATTTAAATCTTGGTTCTGTCAATCTGGAGTCAGTACTCTCTTATGTTGCAGTCCTCCAGGTGATTTAGGTGATTAAACTTGATTTACTTACTGCTCATGAATGTGTATTTAAATTTTTTGTATGCTGTAAAATTTTAAACATTTAAATATAATTACACCTTAATAGATCTAGAGAGCTAGTTTGATATAGTGGTTGAGGCATCAGGCTAGAAGTGAGTTCTAGTCTAGACACAAAGTTGGTTGGGTGTAGGAGATGAACAGGCAAAGCCCAAGAGCATCATTGGTCTGGAGTTCCTACACTTTTGAAAGGGACCTAAATCCAGCCTCCTTGAAGTCTGTTGACTCTTATCTGGTGTCAATTTGCCTTGACCTTTAGTAGATCAGATTTTGATGTATAGGTTGCATGGAATAAACTCATATTGCTTTTGAACTCTCTCCTGGTTCTTGGTTTCTTGTGTCTGACATCAAGTGACCTTGAGCCAGTCACTCTCGCTCAGCCCTAGAAAGGAAGCAGTGACAAACCACTTCTGGCAAAACCTTGCCAAGAAAATTGCAGGTGTTTGCCCAGCTAGACTCCAAGAATGGGACACAATTGAATGGAAGGGGGAAAAAAAGATAGATCTAAATAACAGGAGAAGATTGCAATTATTGGTGAGATACAAGAAAACTTTGTGGCTTAGTCAAATAGTAGGCATAACTACCCAACATTTCCACACATCCCTAAATCTATGTTTTTATTATCAAAGTTATGTTCCGTCCATCTTGTGGTTTGAGATGACTCTGAGCAGCTCAGAGTAAGATAAAATACCAAACATCCAAACAATTATAAATATAAAAAAAACAGATTAAAGTTAAACAATGTTCATTTATTCAGCAAGTGTAAGAAGTTTTTGCTCCAATATACAGAAGAAGCAAAACTAATCACAGCAACAGCAAATAAAATATTTTGCTGTTTTCCAAGAGATAAAAAAAATCAAGGGGAAATACTGCTTAAGCTCCTAAAGGCAAAATGATAGAAGGAAAGGTGTGAAGAGCCTAGAGCAGGGGTAGGCAACCTCGGCTCTTTTATGACTCATGGACTTCAACTCCCAGAATTCCTGAGTCAGCAGAGCTGACTCAGGAATTCTGGGAGTTGAAGTCCATGAGTCATAAAAGAGCCGAGGTTGCCTACCCCTGGCCTAGAGAAACCGAATCCCAGCTACTGTACTGCTGAGTCATGATAACAAATGGAATGCAGTGTTTAATGACTCCCTGAGCATTTTGCACTTTGTATCTTAAAAGGTGAAGGAGTTTTAGCAAGCTATGGTATCTGTTGTGATTTCCTGCAATTTTGTATTTAAAAAGCAGCTAGTTTATTTTGATAGGGGTTGGAGGTTATAAGTAGGTACTTTGCAAGAAATTAGGCATGAAGAAAACATTTGAATCCCGTTGATGCAAGTAAATGGTGTAGAAGTGATAGGGCATATATTTATGGGTCAACTTAAAAATGTTTAATAAGGAACAAAACTTGTACATGGTAGCACATATTTCAAATTATAGAGAGAGGTGCATTTTCATCAAATACATTCTCCTATGCAGTGCAGAATTAGTTGCTACTCTTGTCTTTATGGTGTCTTTACTATTTCCTGTCCTTGGAGACTTATTATATAGAGCTGGAGTATTTGTAAAAGAAAGCAAATAAAGGCCTTAAATGGATTTGAGGGGAGTGTGGTGGCTAATAACTGCTGATAAGGCCGTTTTCTATCATAATGTAAATACTGTGCAGAGTGTGTAATTAGTTTATATTACAGTAATTCTTTGAAGACTCACAGCTATATTTGCAAGCTGTAAGTAGAATTTCACATGCAGCTCAAACAGTGCTCAGTAATCAGTTTTTTATACAGTACTTGGTCACTGAAAATGGAGCCTACAGGAAAGAGTTAAAACCTTATCTTCTAGCTAGAAGGCAGGACTTAAGATTTTTGTCTGTTTAATGGAAGAATCTCCTTTGTTTTGTCCTTATCTCTGCCTAGAACCAGAATTTTCCCCCTCATATCAAATTTTAGGATTCAGAATAAAAAAATACAATCAGAGATAGTGAAAGCAAAGCAGCATATGATTGAATACAACTTCAACAACTGTGCACTAGCTAAAAGGTGGGCCACTCTGAGGCTGCTGTGTGGTGGCAGAACTTTAGAGAAGCAGAAAAGCAGAGAAGCAGACATCAAACTGAAGTCAGGAATGGATGAACAGACAAGGGTTCACAGCAGACGAGGGGGCTGCTTGGAATCCATACTCTATATGCTCCATGATGAACAATTTGCAGTTGTAACGACCTTCTAATGGTGTAGAACTATCATGGCAGATGGTAATCAGGAGACTTCTTAGAATCTTTTCTCTCCCATATGAAATAGTTACCACTACGGCAAATTTCAAGGCAATTGGGGAGAGAATTTGGATAGTACCGACTGTGGTGTCCCAGTGGCAGTCAGGCTAATCTCGACTTTGCCATCAGCAGGAACTCCCAAGAACCGATCTGGTTTTGAGGCTGGGAAAAGTGTTGCAGCAGCACCTAGTAATCTTGGTTACTCTAAATGAGTTCCCCTTCTATTCCATTGGCAAAACAGCAGCAGGGAACTGAAGAACACCAGATCTAGAAGTATGTTGGAGAAGAGGAGATGAATTCTGAGAGAAACAGGAGAGATATGAACTAGCCTATTTGGACCCAATACAGTGCCTCAAGGACTAGAGGAGGAGCATGCCTCCATCAGGACTTCTCGAATCCCAGCAAGCCTTCTTCCCACACTCTCATGAGCAATGAATCTTCAAATCCAAAATATCTATAATCTTGAACCAACCCATGGAGCACAATAGCTATTTCATGTCTGATAGGAATAGGAGGAATCAGTTGCTCTAATTTCCAGAAGCCCATCAAGTAAATGGCAATCTTCTTCATCATCTGACTACTCAAACCACTGTTTGCACTCCAAAAAGGATTGTTTTCATAAAAAAAGGAGTAAAGGAAGAGACACAAGAATTTGTGAAGAGACTCAGGAAGAAGATGGATATCCATCTTGGTAGTATCAGAGGCAAAGGGCTGAATAATAATAATAATAATAATAATAATAATAGTAGTAGTAGTAGTAGTAGTAGTAGTAGTAGTAGTAGCCACTACCTCAGGTTCTTCACTTATTAAGTGGGGAGCTCAGTCCCAGACATTCTCTAATCAGTTACTCCAAGGTATTGCAAGGTTTTGCTTAAGTATTTCCTTCATGTCGCAGCACAGACTTTAGTATGCCCTTTTCAGATTTCTTTACAGAGATAAGGAGCTGATGGAACTAGCCAAACCCACAGCACCCTCTATGTTGGTGAACAGGATGTTATCTCTTATTCAGAAAGAACAGGAAGCGGCTGCATATGCCTAATATTGATAAAGGCAGTAGCAGCTCTGATTTCTAAATCAGTAATGCCAAGACAGAAAGGAGAGCTGGAGAGGCACTTATAAACCTAATAAATATAGAACGGACATTATCTTCAAAGTAAGATGGTGAAGCAGCAACTCTGGGAATCAGAGATGCAGCTTGCTTCTACATTATCGTCATACAGTATTCACATGGGATCTTTTACCACAGGGGTGTCAAACTGCCGGCCCATGGCCGGACGCATCATGACGAAACCGCGCCCACCCTATTGCCGGCAATGGGGAAAAAGCTCCAATACGTCATGCAATGTCACGTGACGTTGCGAGTTTGACATGTCTGTTTTACCAGAACCCCCCAAAGAAGCCAAGTGCCTAAGATAAAGTGTCATTGAACTAGTTATAGCAGCAGAGTTCATGGCAATCATGTTTATGGAGTGCTTACATTTTTTAATCACATCTATGGCAGGCACAGGGTACTACTATTCAGGCAGTGGGAGACAGGCCACTAATCAAGAACGATCTCACAACAAAGTCATTCTTGGGGAAGAACCTATTTGGGAAATCAACTCAATCTTAGTAGAAAGCAAGGATGAAAAAAAATATATCCTCGTCCTGACCCCTAAAGAAGGAATGTAAAAAAACATCTTTGTTCTTTTGCTCCAGAGACTGCATCATAACTTTTTTGGCCTCTCAAATTGATGCCACTATCACCCAGGTGGAATGATACTTCCAAAATTGTTGTGCACCTGGAACACACACAAGGACAGATGGGTGTTGGAGATGATTTGGTGGAAATTTGCTCTAGAATTCGTAGGGACACTAAAACATCTAGGGGAAGCCAGTCATAGTTTTCTCCATAAAACCATTGATAAGCAGTTTGTCTGTATAAGCTTATGAACACTTTCACTGTAGTCCTGAAGTGTCCCATAAGGGCTGGAAGTACTTTGGGTCCTCAGACTGTCTGAAAAAGAATGCCTTGTCTCTCAGTTTCTTGGAAATTCCAGAGCATATTTCCACTGAACAATCTCTAACATCCATCTTTCTTGGATGTGTTATCATGGCAGTGTAGCTTATTGGATAGGTTTCCTATGTTAAAATCACAAGAAAATATCAGGTTTTGCAGATTTGAATGAGTAACAGAAAAAGATTTCAGTATTCAAGAAAATTTGGAGCTGTACCCTTTAAAAATATACTTCTGTTGTTTTAATAGGCCTATATATCAACAAACCTGTTTTAAAGGAAGAAATTGTAGTTGAGCATGACTTTCTCATTCTACTATTATTGTTGTACCTAGATAAGAATGAAAGTATTTAGTAATCTGATGGAATCTACATAATTCCTGTTCCATCAAAAAAATGAATAATAGCCAAGGCATTTATGTAGATATGCACTGTAATGATATGCCTTTTAAATAGAAGCAGAAGTGATTTTCCAAAATAATTCTTATTTGTCTGCCAGTGAACATAGGTAGAACCCTTCATTTGGCAACACTCAACAATGTCCTAGTCCCAAAAGCTGTAATTTTGCTCTTCTGCTAGTTAATCATTAGACACCCTTTTGTACATAACATCAGGGCTTTTTTTCTCATAGAACGCCCAGAACGGAGTTCCGGCACCTTTTTTGGATGGAACCTTATAGGGTAGGCAAGGCGGGTTGTATGACGTGTGTGAGTTCCGGCACCTTTTTTTTTTTTTTTTTTTAGAAAAAAAGCACTGCATAACATACTCACCATCCTTTTAACCTTAAATGTGATATTGGTTTGAAAAAACTCAACAAAAAGCATTTGAACTAGCTGAGTCTTATGAAACTTTTTTTAAAAAAAGAGCAAAGTTGGTTAATAGTTACTAAAACATCAGAAAAGTACAGTATTTGTACAAAAATAGCACCTTTTCAGTTTTAACTACTGTGGAGTTCCCTCATGGGAAATAATAATTTTGCTTCATTTGTGGCTTCTTGAAGATTTTGAGATTAATTTGGCCTATTTGCATTTGGCTGTAGATGGGTTGGTTGTGGCTGAAAATGTATTGTGTGCATTGAAATATAAAATCACAAAAAAATGTGGATGAAAATTGGTTGTGAGTGGATTGGTTGTGACTGAAAATGTACTTTATGAGAATTGTTTTTATTTTAGAATATATTTCAGTGCATTATATGATAAAATTAATAATGAACATAAAACATGTTTGCTAAATCCATCCCAAAGATGCTTTTTCAAGAGGCAACTGGACGTCCTTGTTTTCTTTGAAGATGTTTCGCTTCTCATCCAAGAAGCTTCTTCAGCTCTGACTGGATGATGGGAAATTGAAACGTCTTCAAAAACAAAACAAGGAAGTCCAGTTGTCTCTTGAAAAAGCACCTTTGGGACAACCATGACCTGTATGACTGAGAATCTCCATAGACATTTCACTAAATTAATGCATTTTTCTCCCAGTTGGATATTGGTGTTCAAAATAACACAATGGGCCTGAATAGCAATGGTGAACAATCAAAGCCTTTTCAAGTTAGCACTTGTGTTTTATTGGAAACCTCACCATTTTTTTCTGTGTTTATTCTAGATAACTGTGGTTCTTGTATCTCTTCTGAAAGTATGTGGAAGAAAAAAAGGGAAAAAATACAAATAGTTCTCAACTTAACAACCGTTCATTTGATGACCATTTGAAGTTATAACAACTCTGAAAAAATGACTTATGACCCTTTTTCACAGTTATGATCATTGCAGCATCCTCATGGTCACATGATCAAAATTCAGATGCTTGGAAACTGGCATGTATTTATGATGGTTACAGTGTTCCAGGGTCATGTGATCTCCTTTTGTGACCATCTGACGAGCAAAGTCAATGGGGAAGCCAGATTCACTTAAGAACTGTGTTACTGATTTAAAACTGCAGTCATTCACTGTGTCAGGAAAGGTTGTAAACTGGGGCAAAACTCACTTAACAACTGTCTTTCTCAACTATCTTGTTTAGCAATGCAAATTTTGGGCTCAGTTGTGCTCATATGTCAACGACTACCTGCATACGGTTAATAAATGATACTTGTTGTTTGGTTTAGTGTATTGCATTTGTAGCTTTATTTTATTTTATATATTAATGATTTATTAGCTGCCCAAATGCAGGAGAGGTGCAGTTATAATAAATAGGCCAGCTTCCTAAGAAAAGTCAGTCAGAGGTTGCTCCCCATTCTCACTGGGCAAGCAGATGAGAAATGATAATTTGTTTTGGCTTTGGTCCTACTTTGAGAATCATTAATCTGGTTTAAACTTTCAATGCAGCTTTTCATTGCAGAGAAATCCCTCCAGGCACTCTTGGTTTGAGTAGATTGCTTTTTCTGCCAGAAAGTCAGGTGATCCGCTGTTGGTGGTATCATTTATAGATGCATATTGAGGTTAAATTTCAATCTTTATTGCTGTAGTAGACAAATGTGCTATGTAACCTGAGTCAATAGTCCCTTCAAAGCACAGCTGAACCAGTTGGGGCTCTTTGCAAGAAACTCCACAAAGGTGTGTGCATCTGTGTCTTTGGAATGTAGAAATTACGCTTTCTTTTGCCTTGGCCATTTAGGTGTAAAAGTATTACTTCTCTGATACAAATTCTTTATTAGTAGGCTTAAAATAGGGAAAGGCATATATTTAAGGGTAAATGAGTGGTTGAAAATGGACCCCATAACTGATATTGAAATTAAAAACCTGTTGGACTCAGAAGAGGAATGTGTTGATCAATCTTCATTTGGTTGTTGAAGGTTATGGTTGTGTTTTATAGTATAATGTAAGGTAGTTACATGCAATACGGTATGTACATTTGGAAACCAGCACAAAAACCCTGGGGTAGAGGGTATGTCCATTGACTAGTGGTATTTTCTTTTGTGTAAGTAAAAGATAGGCATGCACTATCATTGGTAAAGGGCAGAATGCTGCCATTCATAGTCAGTCTCTCACAGTCATGGCATAACCATTTGTTTTTTGTCTTTCTTTACAGTTTATCTGTTTTTTTCTGGTTTTATTGGGTCCCCTTCTCTGTCACTGTTTTTCCTCATTAGGCAGAGAACCACCAATGAACCCTGGTATTCTAGCTTTTACATGCTGCCATTGCTGTCCTGTAAACACAAAGGAGAACTGAGCGAGTCAGCAGGTGGCAAAGAAGAACACTTATGGACTTGATGGAGCCTATTAATAATGAACCTTTGTTGGCATATCAGGTGCTTGACTATGTCAGTCACAGATAATGGCCTTGCCTGGCATAAGGGCTGATATTTTGCAAACTAATTGTCTCTTGTTGATACTTCGGCATTTTTTAAGAGACGAATAGAAAAATGCACTACTGAATGATAAACAGCAGGGAACTAAACCTGTTGCACCAGTATCCTCATGAGACTTCGTCTGCCTGAAGTCAGGAATGACTGTTTTGTAAAAGCAGAAGGGGAATCTACTCTCAGTACTGAAGCAACTTACTTCAAGACAGAAACCATTGTTTGCTAGGTAGAAACACTGTGCTCTCAATTCTCCCCTCTTGTATTTTGTAATTTGATAGTGTGTCATTCTCTTGCAATATAGCTTTTGAAAGAGGTGGGGTAGAATTTAATATGCTAATTACTGTTCATGTATTGGGAATCTCTCCTTTCCCTTGTGTCTCTCAAATAAGCTCAGAGGCGCACAGACATTAAACCCAAGTTTTGTCTGTGGAAAAAGTTTCTTCTGATGAAAACATACCATTCTGTCTTCCATTAGCAATATTATTGTTCATTTTTAAAGTCACATATTGCAAAAATAATCACATTTGTTCTCAAGTGGAGGATAATAATGATGACCATGGAGAGGCTGGGGTGAGGGAACTGTTCNGTGTCAAACTCGCAATGTCACATGACGTGTTGCGATGTATTGCGACTTTTTTTTGCCATTGCCGGTTTCGCTATGATGCATCTGGCCCATGGGCCAGCAGTTTGACACCCCTGCTTTAAGCCATTTATATGTTTTAAGCCATTTTAAGCCAGATAATGTGACCAGGACACTATTTTCAATAGCAGTAGCACTCAATAATATTTAGACTTACTTACCACTTCACAGTGCTTTACAACCCTCTCTGAGTGGTTTACAGAGTCAGCATATTTCCCCCAACAATCTGGGTCCTCATTTTACTGACCTTTAATGGAGGATGGAAGACTGAGTCAACCTTGAACCGGTGAGATTCGAACTGTCAAACTGCTGGCAATCATTAGTCAACAGAATTAGCCTGCAGTACTACATTCTAACCACTGCACCACCATGGCTTTTGATTCAGTTAGATGTCCATTGAATGGCTGGCATAAAAGCAAACAAGGAAAAACAAAAGAGAATGGATAAAATTATGCATAGAGTGATGTGCTTTTTAACATTTTTATAAATAATAAATAAATAATAAAGTTGGAAGGGACCTTGGAGGTCATCTAGTCCAAAGCCCTGCTCAGGCAGGAAACCCTATACCATTTTGGACAAATGGCTATCCATTCTCTTCTTAAAAACTTCCAGTTTTGGAGCATTCACCACTTCTGGAGGCAGGTTGTTCCACTGGTTAATTGTTCTAACTGTCAGGAAGTTTCTCCTTAGTTCTAGGTTGCTTCTCTCCTTGATTAGTTTCCATCCGTTTGCCATAAATAAATATGCATAACCAAAAGGAGTTTTTTTTCTTATACTTATAACACTAGATTTAGGATAAGTAAAGCAGCACTCTATGGCTTATGGTTAACTTATGGTATTAACTATCACAGGATAAGATGAAGACAGCATGCTTAGTTTGAAAACTTGTATTTTAAAGGTGGTTTATTCCTAGCTGCTATGAAAATGCAAGAATTTTCCTCCTTCATGTGCTGTGTGTGAACTTCTTTAGACATTTGATTGGTCATGGTGGGCTAAACGGTTCTTTAATCTATTGGTAGCGTAGGTGGCTACTCTAATAGTAGCCACTGACTTACATGCCTAACTATGTTACAATACAGGGTCATAATGACTTTGACTTTCTTCCTAAACCAATACGATAGATGAATAATCAACTCTTTGTATATTGCGGCAATCCAGAGACTCCATGCCAATTGCTACAAATGGGAATATCTACTTAGATCAATACAACTGGTCAAAGTGACCTGTTTATTATAACTTTTTGTCCTTATAATCATATCAGATCTTGAAATCCTTAGGAGGAAGAGAACTACAGCCTGTGCCTGCAGACACAGGTATTTAGGAAATTAAATGTTCTGACCTTGCTTCTTAAAATGGTTCTTGTGTCCATTTTGAACTTTTTCCTGGAATAAAACAAACATGTTGTGTTCAATCAGGCTATGTATAGATCAATAGCATTTTGCTGTAGAGAATTAGCGATATAGACAAAAAATGTTTGGGCATTTGGTTAGCTATATAATTGTTTGTAATAGCAGTGCGGTATTTAATAAAGTGAAGAGAGAGTTTAACTAGTTAAAAGGTTAACTGTAAGAAGCAGCTGTGATCTAATTCTAATATTAAATCTAATATTACTGAGTTTCTGTTCACTGTATGTGGTCTTTTAAATCCTGTGAAAATAACACATGCTTTAGGTTTTTCTCCCCCATGAGAAAAATAATCTTTGGGTGAGCATCTTTTTTCATGCTGGTATGCTCATCTGTTAATATCTTTCTTGCCTCTAGCTCCCTTCTCATGATTCTACTCTTTTCTCATATCTCCTTTATCTCCGACCTCCTCCACAATAGGAAAAATAATGCATCTGCACTAAAAAAAATTGCCTAAGGAATTCATTTATCTTCTCTTACAGTGCTCTGGAAGTAGAGGACAATAGCAGTAGAAACTTAGTTCCTTAAAATTATTACTTTACTCTGATTCTTGAGGACATACAGCACATTTTTTTTCAAAAAATTCAGTGCTGAGATAAACTGAAATACTAAAGGAAGTTGTATGGTTACTTTATAAATAAAACTAATTAATTTATGAGGGTTAGGCTTGGTAAGAAGGGAATGTAGATTAAAATTAAAGTATTAAATAGTGGCGTATTTCAAATAAAATTGATAGAAACTTGCAAGATAGAACTTTATAGCATGATAATTTGCATTGGAAAAAACAATAAAACAAAATTAAACCTTACTTGAATGGAAAGGATGAATTTGCTTAGTTTTGCCTCCTTCATAAAATCTGGTTCTTACTTTTGAGATTACCATACTGATTTTTTTGTTCCAGATTTTTTGGATCAACTTTACTTTTATTGTAATGTGTTTATACCGTAATAGCAAAAAATGACTTTGCTCCCAACTTATCCAGGCAAAATGGTAACAGCTTCTGATAACAATTTTATTCTACATGCAAAATTTGATTGTGACCCCACAATTCAAAACTTGTCCCCTGTAGATCTGGGACCTGATTCCCACCATTCTGAAACTAAGGAATGATACTAAAAGCACATTGAACTGCTTAATAAACTTACTAATGGCTTTTTTGTTTTTGTTGGTTTAGAATTCATTAATATTTAAGAACTTAAGAATGATGTCAGCCAGGATACAGCTTGATTTATCTGTCATCAGCAGAGTAGATTACATTGTGCTGGGGAAAATTTCTACATTTATAAAGATCCCTGCTGATTTTCATTGATGAGTTACTGGAAAAATGAAGTTTAGAAATGCCCAGAAAGCATTTGATTACAATTATGGTATAGAAAAATGTACTTTTGTGGGAATTATTTTTGCCTTGGTTTATACTGTTTTGTGTTCTTAGATAGACTTGGCAAAGTTGAATTGTTTCAATACTTAGAAAGCAATGAAGGCTTTGGATTAGATCTAGAGAGTTAAACATAGCCCTTCCCTATGAAATCTCTTTCACTGCCTTGGAACCCAATCTATTTCACAGAGTTGTTTGGGGGAAAACAAAGAGGGACTACTAAGAAATAAATAAAAAATATTTAGAATTTTGATATTCACATTTTATTTATATTAAACTAGTAATGTGTTCGAGCTACAATGCTATTTCATTTTTTAATCATAAATGTGTAAATTGCTGCAGATTAGGCTAGGAGAGATATTGTTGGTAAGTGTGGAATATATATAATAAATAAAGATCTGCCAAGCAAACAGCAACAAGTTGGCAGATAACCACAGATAGACACATTTAGAATTTTGAGGAAGAGTCATAAGCACTATCACACAAAGGCTATTTGATACAGATACAGAGTAACAGAGTTGGAAGGAACCTTGTAGGTCATCTAGTCCAACCCCCCACCCAAGCAGCAGACCCTACACCATTTCTGACAGATGGCAATCCAGTCTCTTCTTGAAAGCTTCCAGTAATGAAGCTCCCACAGCTTCCAAAGTGTCGAGAGGCATCATATTGCTCACCATGAATATTGGTGGGTGATTAGGAAATATCTATAAATTAATTCACCTTGTTCAAGATTTATATTTTTATTGAGAAATAAAAGATTGCTTTATCTAGAGGGATATGATCTTTAACAAGTTTGGCATGCCTTTTTATGGTATGAGAAAACTAAAGCACACAAATATTTCCAAAATCATGCCATAAGGAATGTACTGCTTTCAGAATGGGAGAAAATTAGACATAAAATGTATATGAAAATACCGGAGTGGCTTTCAACAATGGAAGCATTTGCTTACCCAAACTTGATTAACTATGATAAATTGGTTAGCTATAAAGACATTTTGGACAATGAAGGAAAACTGAAAAATAGGCAAGTTCTTCAACAACAAGATATTGACTTAACATGGTGGTCCTATTTGCAAATTCAAACAAGATGCGAGAAAGATATACAATGTACGAGATTTTATAAAGAACAGACTTCGCTGGATAAAATTTTGTTGAAAACGGATGAGAATTTGATTAAGAAACTTTACAAATTTCTGCTAAATTGGAAGATGGAAGAAGAACAAATAAAAGAAACAATGATAGTATGGGCAAAGAATTTTGGATATTCTATAGATTTGGAAGATTGGCAAAAACTTTGGGATAAAAATATTAGACTTACTAAGGCAGCAACATATAAAGAAAATTTATATAAGATGTTTTACAGATGTCATATGACACCAGTTTGATTAGCGAAAATATTTAAAAATGTATTGAATATTTGTTGGAAATGTAAACAACTGCCAGGCACTTATTATCACGCTTGGTGGACATGCCCTAATGCAAAGAAATATTGGCTTAAGATTCATAGACGGCTGGAAAAGATGATGAAAATACAGATAGAATTTAAACCGGAATTGTTTTTGCTAGGAATAATAAGATCTGATTATGGTAAAGAGAATGATTATTTAATATTGCATTATTTAATATTGCAAGAATAGTATTTGCCCAATTCTGGAAAAATGAAAATTTACCACCTGATCAAGCTATAATTACTAAAATTTTAGATTGTGCAGAAATGGATAGATTAACACTGGAGATTAAAGAGAAAGATGATTCAATTTATTTTAAAACTTGGGAAAAATTTTACCAATGGTTAGAGATACATAAATGATGGGCTTTTAACTAAGTTTTAGATTTTAGGTTAATAATATTGTTATTTTTAGTGTGTTTAAATGATAATGTGATAATTATGATCATTTGAGAATGTACTAATGATGGTAATGATGATTAGATGAGATTTTAATAATTTTGTTTACCTATTTAAAGGAAGTCTATCTATCAGTTTTTAGTATGATTGTTACAGTTAACTTCATTGCATGATTGCTGACTACGATATGAATTATGTTATTTAATACTTAGACCCGGACGGAAACTTGTTTGTTAAAGCATGAAATTATTGTTGGGGGTTGCCCCCATTATTGTATTTACCCCTACCCTACCCCAAATTCCACATCCCTCCCTTTTCCCATATCCATATTGATCCTATCCTTTTTTACCTATACAAAATTTAATAAAATATTTTTTTAAAAAAGATTTATATTTTAGTTTTTGTTCTGTTGATGTCCAAGACATCATTTGATTGCACAAATACCCCATTGTGAGCTGAAGCAACTTTACACACAAAGCTTGAACTCTTCTTGAACTCATTTATTTATGTCAATGAGCTAATCAGTTATTATCTAGAGTAGTTTTACAAAGTTTTTGATTTCCTGAGCTCACATATCCCTTTATTTTTATATGTACTTCATTCCATTAGATTTTAAAAGGTCTGCTTCTCCAGCATGACGAGTGGAGAATCCACCAATGGGTTATGCTTGTCTTCTGCCTGTAGACTAAGTTAGCCAATTTTGCTCCGCCTCTTCCTGGGACCTCCATTCCCCAGTTCTAGACTTAGTCTCAGCCCGTTCAGACAGATATTTCTGGCTCCAGAAACAATCTTCTACAATCAGGTCGTATTTTTTTCCCTTTCTCTCAGTGGATTGAGTTAGTTCGAAGGGAGGAGGAGGGAGCAAGGACGAACGGCTGTTCACTCCTTTTCTTAGCCGGGCGATCGCAGCGCTACCGTGAGGCTCTTAAAACAGCCGATCGTCGGATAGAACAAAGAGCCGGGGCACCATTTTTGTTTGATCTCCAAGCGAGCTCCAGGGTGGGGGGACCTTCGTTTTTCTCTATAACTCCCCCCAGCACCTCCTCCCTCCCTTGAAGATCTTTTAATCCCTTCTCAGAGGGATAGCTGAACCCTTTTGGATGCTTTTTTCAACCTCTCGTTTTTTTCCCCTAAGCCGGCTGATCCGCGGGTGCTGTTAGATCTCCGCAGCTTTTCCGAAAGTTTTTGAACTGCGGAGAGCTGATAGACCCCCCGCGGCCTTCTCCGAAGCCAGTTGAGCCGCGGAGAGTGAGTCGGCTCATAGGGCTTCTCCCGCAGATCAGCTGAGCTGCAGAGAGCTAAGGGACTCCCGCGGCTTTCCTTCCGAAGCTTCACAGCCGGCAGAGTATTTAAACTCACCACACAGTTCTTCTGGGAGCCCAGCCAATAGGCGGGTGCTAACTGAGTCTGCCAGCCTTCCCGATCATCAGCTGGGATGCGGAGAGCAATCGGCGGACTTCGGTCACCATTTTAACTCCACGTGTTTGCAGAGCAGGGAGGGCAGGTCTTCCCCTTCTCAAGGAAATCGGATTCAGCATCTCATTCCTTACTCCTAGCCAAGTTAGTTTAAAATAATAATAATAATAATAATAATAATAATAATAATAATAATAATATTAATAAAAAAATCAATCAATCATTCGGATACCTCCTCAAGGGAAGATAGTCACAGGAACCTGTCAAATTGCTCAATTGTTTTCCTGAACTAATCCTGCACAAGGCCTCTTATTGAGATTTCTCCCAGTGTTTGAGCTGGGATATCTCTTTTTCTGCCAATGGCAGACACAAATGACGCCCAATCACCACAGGAATCCTCCATCAGCCCTCCTGGGCGCAAGAGGCCAAGATCATCTAGCCAGGAGGCGGCGGGCAGAATCAAGGCCAAAGCCTTTTCTGGCAAAAGGCCGTCTAAGGCAGCAGATAAGGAGGCCAAGCGTAGACACCAGGCCCTGGAAAAACAATTTTCTAGGGCTGAAAAGAGGCAAGCCACAGCAGAGGACGGCCTAGTTCCACCTAATTACAAAGAGGAGGAAATATTTGGTCCGAGGAAGCCTGGTCAGGAACCTCTGGAAACGGAGGCTGACACAGTACAGGCAATCGAATCCCCTCTTAGTGAAGGGCCTGAAGGCCCGGGGACGATGACAGATAACCAAGGAGCATTCTCATCGGAACACTTACAATCTCTGATATCTCAGGCCGTCGCTCAGGCCATGGCCTCTTCAAGACATTATTGTTCCAGGGCCGGGTCCATGACTTCAAGAGGTTGCTCCCTCCTCTCTCAAGAGGAAGCCTCTGTGTACAGGAATCAATCTCCTTCTTGATCTTCCAGAGGCAGGAAGTCTGCTGAGGACTATGAGCAGACGGATCAGGTACTATCAGAGGATGATGACATATCCCCAGACCCTCCACCATTTGTGGGTCTATTTAACCCCACCCTATTCAAGTCCCTCCTTCACAAGGCCATCAGCACTGCCAAGATCGAGAGACCCTCGATCCCTCAAGAGGAACCTTCAACTAGTCAGGTCAAAAACAACAAGGTGTTTTCTCAACCCAACTACACACAACAATTTATTCCCTGCCCCCTCTCTTTTTTGATTCAATTCAGAATAATATGGGGGCACCGGGATCTTTCCTTCTGATGGGGGGAACAGACAAGAAGCTGTTCAACATAGACCCTGGCCTAGCGAAGGTAATAGAGGTCCCGAAGGTAGATGAGCCTCTAGCCGTGCTTTTTCCCCCATCCATGATAGCCAGAGACGCAGCAGAGGTCCTGAAGTCAGAGGATAGGAAGGTGGACCTCACCTTCCGCAGGGCACACCAAGCCTCAGTGTGGGCGATCAAGGCAACTATTTCTAATTCCTTTTTTGCTAGGACTGCGTTACTCTGGCTCCGCCAACTCCAGGCGAGAACCTCCCAGGAGGAGGAGAGAACCCATCAGGACTTAAGAAGGTTAATGGCGGTAGCGGAATTCTTGGCAGATTCATCCTTACACGCGGCAAACTATTCTGCAAGGGCAATAGCGCAGAACACAGCTGCACGTAGACTGCTGTGGCTCAGACAATGGCGAGCCGACATCAAAGCAAAGTGGCGGTTGGCGGCAGCACCCTACAAGGGCAGCAAGCTTTTTGGTGAGGCCCTTAACCCTTACCTGGTACAAAACAAGGATAAATGCAAGGTGTTGGTCCACCAGTCAAAAAGAACGGAGAGGAGAGTCTCTTCCTACCCTCGCAGGCCGTCCTTTTGATTTGAAGCAGGCCCAGAGCAGAACTCTTTTTTCCGTCCCTATCAGCCCAGATCAGACCGACAGGACGATAGACCAGGCAGCAGGGACAGATTTAGGCAACAATTCCAGTCAAAGCGGCCCTTTCGCGGAGCAGGGGGCCGTCCCTTTTGCAAATCCAAGTGACGGCGGGGAGGACTCCCCCATTGGTGGCATTGGTGGCACACAAATGGCAGGCCACCATCACAGACCTTTGGGTCTTAAACACTGTCAGATTCGGCCTCTCACTGGAATTCATCTCCAAACCCCCGAACTAATTCATTCTTTGCCCACTGTCAAGGGATCCAGCCAAAAGGCGGTTCCTCAGGGAAGCCATCCTGCACCTTCTGGACATCCAGGTGATAGAGCCGGTGCAGAAGGAGCAACAGGGCAGGGGTTCTACTCCATATTATTTTTAGTCCCAAAGAGTTCGGGGGGGTGGGTGGAGGGCAATTCTAGATCTAAAAAATCTGAACACCCACCTGACATACAGGAGATTCAAGATGCAGACCCTTCAGTCAATATTAGCAAGCATCAGAAAGGGAGATTTCCTGACGTCCATAGATCTGACAGAGGCCTACCTTCACATCCCAATCCTACCGGAACACCGAAGGTTTCTCAGGTTCTGCCTCGCAGGGCAGCATTATCAATACAGAGCCCTTCCCTTCAGCCTGTCCTCGGCCCCCAGAATATTCACAAAGGTTCTGGCGACCCTCGCAGCACACCTGCGGACAACTCCGGTGCGCATCCAGAGCTACCTGGATGACATTCTCATCCAGTCCTCATCAGTTCAGGTGGCACAGTCAGATATAGCACTGACCCTAAAGGTTCTTCAGAACCACGGGTTCTCAATAAACTTTCAGAAGAGTCAAACGGTCCCATCGACCCGTCTCCTTCATTTGGGAGCAGTAATAGATACGTTAAGGTGCGAGATCTACCTCTCTCAAGAACGCAGGAACAGCATTCAAACCCTGGTCAGGCTAATCCGAAGAAGGCGGACCACCACACTGGCCACGCTCTCCAGCTTAGTAGGAAAGATGATATCATGCATAGTGATCGTGCCGTGGGCACGGCTACACTCCAGAGACTTGCAATGGTTCCTACTCCCATTCCAGAAAGAGGGAACCGGTGCCTCCAACCGAAGGGTAAAGGAGTCCTAAATTCGCTAAAGTGGTGGTTGTCCCCAGCGATGACAAGGGGACACATGTTCAAGGAGACCGTCCGAGTCACCCTGACCACAGACGCCAGCCTATTCAGTTGGGGAGCACATATACAATCCAAGTTGGCACAGGGCCATTGGTCAAAGGGGGATCTGAAACACAACATAAACTGGTTGGAGCTCAGAGCCATACATCTGGCTCTCTGTCAGTTTCACAGCACAGTGACGGATCAACACATTCTAGTGCTCACAGACAACGTGGCGGCCAAAGCCCACATTAACCGACGGGGGCACGCAGTCCAGGGCCCTCATGACCGAGGCCAAATCGCTGGGAACCTGGGCCGAAAACAACCTAGTCTCCCTCAGGGCAGAGCACATATCAGGAGAAGCAAATCAACAGGCAGATTCTCTGAGCAGGGCAACAATAGACCACTCAGAGTGGAGCCTACACCCTGCTCTCTTCAGGGAAGCATCAGCTCGGTTCGGTCACCCAGTACTGGACCTGTTTGCCAGCCCCAAAAATGCTCAGCTCCCAAGATTCTTCTCCCGCTTTCCATCTCCAGGAGTGGAGAGAGCAGATGCCCTCCAAACACATTGGCCGGAGGGGTTACTATATGCCTTCCCTCCACTTCCTCTGATTCAGGCAACCATCAGGAAGATATTGCAGGAACAAGCAGAGGTGATACTCATTGCACCGCACTGGCCAAGACAGCCATGGTTTGCCGACCTCGTAAGTCTTTCTGCATCCCCACCATGGAGGATTCCGCACGATCAAATCTCCCTCAGTCAGGGGGCTCTACTTCATCCAGAACCACAGTGGCTCCAATTAACTGCCTGGCACTTGAGCGGAGCCTCCTAGAAAGGGAAAACTTTTCGCAGAGAGTCATTAGGACACTCCTGGCCTCAAGAAGGCCCTCAACCAACAGAATTTACGACTCCACGTGGAGAAATTATTACAGCTGATGCACAAGGCAGCAGCTAGACCCTCTTAGTATTTCTATCCCAAGGATCTTAGACTACCTAGCGGAGAGTCTGGACAAGGGCTTGTCACCCAACACAATTCTTAGGCAGGTGGCCGCCCTATCCTCTATTCTTACATATGGCAACTCTGAAACACTAGCCAAACACCCGGCAGTGCGGATTTTTATTAAGGGCGCAATAAACAGCAGACCACCCGTGGTCCATAGATATCCCTCCTGGGATCTGTCCAAGGTCCTGAAAGCCATTACCTCACCACCATTTGAACCTGTCAGGATCTGCACATTACAATTTTTGACCCTTAAGGTCGCATTCCTGATTGCAGTCACTTCAGCTAGGTGCATTTCAGAGTTGGCAGCACTATAAGTTAGAGAGGATCTCTGTACCTTCCACACAGACAGGGTGGTCCTATGCTTAGACCCCTCCTTCGTTCCCAAGGTTAGCTCCCTGTTTCACAGAACACAGGAGGTGGTGCTACCAGATTTTTGCCCTCACCTTTCCCATGAATTGGAGCACAAGTGGCACACCCTGGACGTTCGCAGGGCCCTTAAGCAATACATTAAGCAAACGGCACCCTTCCGCAAATCGGAGGCCCTGTTCATTTCCTTCCACTCACGCACAAGAGGTCAAAAAGTCACAGCTTCCACAATCGGTAGATGGATCAGGAAGTGCATAGCAGTGGCGTACCAGGGACAGTTGCTAATAATCCCCAGACAAATCACCGCACACTCCACTTGCAGCGCTGCCACCTCAGCAGCGTGGTCGACTCAGGCACCAATTGAGGAAATATGTAGGGCGGCGACGTGGGCGTCACCTTCTCCCTTCATAAGACACTACAAGTTAGATAGGTTCACATCTGCGGAGGCCTCATTTGGCAGGAGGGTCCTCCAGTGCGTAGTACCAGAAAGTGGGACACAGGCCCAGACTGCTTCCCACCCACAGGGACAGTGAGGCTTTGGTACGTCCCATTGGTGGATTCTCCACTCGTCATGCTGGAGAAGGGGCGTTGTCTTACCTGAATGCCTTTTCTCAGCATGGCGATAGAGAATCCACTCCCACCCTTAGGGCCAGTCAGGTCCTGTGCAGGGAAGAGGATTGAGCCAACAAACGGAATCTTAGTCAGCAACTTCGTCTCAGTCGAGAACTGGGGAATGGAGGCGAAGCAAAATTGGCTGACTTAGTCTAAGGGCAGAAGACAAGCATAACCCATTGGTGGATTCTCCATCGTCATGCTGAGAAAAGGCGTTCAGGGAAGACAATGCCCCTTCTCTTTTTGCATTCACTTTGAGCTACAATATAGTACTGAGAGTACATTGTAGGTTTGTCAGGCTCATTATGGGAAAATGGTGTTGCAGTCTGTGCTGTTGTTACAATTGGGATGGCTTCTAATGATGCCAGGAAAGGAAAGTAATTATGGTATTAAAGCCCATTTATAATCACTGAAGCCAGCCAACCACCCCTGTCCATCAAAAAGAATTTCCCCAGGTTTGTTTGGATCTATATAACACTGGCCTGAATGTTTCTGGGGTGGATATTGCTGAGACATTAAAATGCACATGGAATTACAGCATGATGTGTGCCAGATGGTTCTCTAGAAAATTGACATCTGGGAGAGCAGGGCACTACAGGTAGAGATCAAAGCAGAAGTGGCCTTTCAGTGGGGAAAGGAACAATTGAGTATGTGGCACAGTTGAGGCAAAAAACTAGAGGCAAGAAGCAGTGGATATCAATTAATCTTTGCTTGCCTGAACAGAGATGTTTAAGATAGAGACAGGCAGCTTTTAGCACGTTGTGTTTTTGGAGGACAAAGGCTAAATTGGATAGAATGATGGCGCAGAGTGGACAGAGCCAGCATGTTATGGATTTTGCTCTCAATTGGGGATGGTTTTCCTTTTAAAATAATCTTGCTTCAAAACAGTGGGAAACCAGACCAGTGATTTTTTGGTAATTGTAATTGGAAGATAGCCTGGGAACTGCAGAATGGAGTGCTGGAGGTTTTAGTCCTGAGGTTTCAGATTTGGGCAAACAGCGCTCGTCTTTGACATGACTTGAAGAGGTTTAATGTTGGCTGGCCATAACCAGGAAGAGTTGTAATTTTGAGAACAGATCATAAATCACTTTTTCCAAGTGCTGTTGTAACATTTATTAAATAAATGGCCGTAACTTAACGACTACCTGTATGGGTCTATGACAATTCGCCATGGCCAACTCGCCACAGGACAACTCATTGCTGGACAAAAGTTACACCAATAACAAAGAAATGGTGGAAAAGGAGGGATAGAATGAAATGTGATGGACAAAAATTAATTAATTAATTAATTAATTAATTTAAATAATTAAATAGAATTGTTAAATTGTTCCGCAGTGAGTTGTCCAATGGCAAGTTGGCTGTGGCGAGTTGTCCCGCAGCAAGTTGGCCGCAGCAAGTTGGCTATGGCAAGTTGTCCCATTCCCCTACCTGTATGTATGTATTATGATGTATTATTATTGATGTTGTTTTAATTGTTGGTTGGGAACTGCCCAGAGTTTGACATAAGATGGGGGCTGGCTATATAATTGTTTTAAATAAATAAAATGTTTGCATGTAAAGGATATCTTAGGAGAACATTCATTATACCTGTTAAAATATATATTTCTTTCAAATAATTGATCAGCATTTTTGGAGATCATTTGTAAATATAAGATGCTAACTAAGCAAGATTCCCTATTAAAAATGTCATATTTCTGTGCTTTTTAGTTGACTGTGTCCCAGCTTCCTTATGATACTTTATGACCGTAATAAATATTTGATTGAAATCTTCTTGCTTTTGAAAATAGGTGGCTTAAATAACTTTTCTATATACCCAAGATTAGGGAGAAGTGAGTGCAGGAAGATTTTTCAGAGTTTACTCTTTATTAAGAATATGGTCTAGCAATACATATATGGTATAGGGTCCTCTGCTGAAGTAAGGGATTGAATTAGAAAACCTCCAAGATCCCTTCCAACCCTGTTATTAAGAAATCTCTTAATCCAGGTAATAGTTTAAAGTGCACTTTGCAAGCTTGCCAGTCTCTTTTGAGCTGTAACATAGTTTAAAGTTTTCTGCCATGGAGCACTGCCTAAAGCTCTAACTAATTGTGTCACAACTTTTACTTCTGTGTACTATAATCTCTGTTTATGGATCACATGACATGCTTTTTGCAAGGTAGGTTCAGCATACTGTGTTAAGGAAACGTACATGAAATGGACTAGCAATATAGAGCAGTGTTCCTTAAACTTTTTAAAGAAGTTCACTGCTTGTTGGGAAATGGCCCAGTTTTAAGCTATTTCTTAGCTTGTTTTAGAACCACATACTGTTAAATGAAGGAATTTGTTGAGAGCTGCATTTTGCTATTTTTTTTAAAACAGTTAGCATTCTCAATTTAGCTTTGCTATTGAAAAGGTGAGGGTTGGAAGGAAATAAGTAGTTAAAATAATAACTTTCTCATATGTTTTGATATCACTGATTTGTTAGCATATTTTTAAAGTGTATTAAGAGGCTGAAACAATTAGCATCTTGTTTTGGTTTTATTTTAGCTATTCCTGTTTCTCTCCTATGATCTACTTTCTGTACTTTCCTGATATATTGACTACGTGCTCACTCCTGCATGCTAAAGCTTTCTTTAGCATGATTATATGCTTTCAGATGACAGCATTTCAAATATGAATTCTACATTTTCCATAAAAGTAAATTTTCAGAGGTTCCTAATGTTTTATCTCTGTTGTTTTTTTTTACAGAGCCACAAATCTGCAAAGCAGTAATTATTTGCAGGAAATTAAATCAAGGCTAATTGCAGTGATTGGTCTTCAGAAATTTAAATCTTCGATAGCTGATTCAATTAGAATGCCAGCAGGTAAGTACATCATGACTTTGCTATTTACACAAAAATAATTGAACCTTTTTGTTTTGCACTTCTGAATTTAAAAGAATTTACTGTCCAAATGTGGTACTTCATTTTACTGTGCATAATAGTATTTATGAAATAGCCATTGCCTTTTATATTGGAAGGCAGTAATGTGGCTTTGTGTTACCTGCTCAATACTTTGAATTTGCCAGTGACCTTGAGCACACACAAAACATATAGTTTGGGAACAATTTTTAAAATCTGATTTTCTTCTAAAATAGCATAGCCTGATGTTTCCCATGTTATGTTTACCTTAGCGGTGTTTCAGCTAAATGCCCCTCTTCCTTCAAATCTTCATATTTCATTAGAAAAAAACCTATTGGACTTTGTCCATTAAAAGATTAAAACATCAATATTTGACTATTAAGGTACAAGCATATTTACAACCTCTCTTTGTGCTTAAATAGATTTTTTCAGCAATGTATAGCACTGCTAAGAAAAAGGAGTGAAAATGGAATGTTTTGTATTGTAATAATGGGAGTGCAAGACTCTCTAAATACATCTCTGTATAATACAAATTACATAATGCAAGCATTTTTTTTATATGTAGTAGTACTAATGGGCATTTACCATTCTATATATATGTATTATTGGTATGCAAAGAAATGGACTACTTTTTTGCACAGAGGCCCTATATTATATTCATAAAGGAAACCTTGGGTGCTGGGCAAATACAAGTCTTCTTCTAAGTTCTATAATGAAAAGGGATGGGGCAAAGGTGGACAGATAAATACTTTTCAGGCCATCTGTTGTTTCCAAAGTAGTATTGTAGGACCTGCATCTTCTCAAAATTTCAACACTCAAATGTATATTTTTAATAGTTGTACAGCTGTTGAGAATTTGAATAGTGTATGTATATATTGTTTACTGGGCTTGCTATGTATTACTTAAAGCTAATAGAATCAGAATTACTGTAAGAATGCTGACAATTATGATGAACTGATCATTTAAATAAGTTAGCAACATCTATTATGCCTTTGTCAACTCTTTGAAATAGCACAGTTTCATATGTGAGGAATAAAGATAAAAACCAGAAACAATGCATTGCACAGATGAAATGGTCAAAGAGGCCTTATCCAGCATTTGATTAGATCAGCGGTTCTCAACCTATGGGTCGTGACCCCATTTGGGGTCGATCAACCATTTCACGGGGGTCGCCAAGCAAGGCTGTCCGCCATTTTTTTCCCCCTTTTCCAGCGGGTGCCTTACCTCCCTTGAGCTGGGCCAGCTGGTGGTCAGCCTGCTCCGTCTCTGCCGCTTGCCAGCTATGCCTCGGCCGGCGCAGGGGGCGGAACCACGCATGCGTGGCGCTCCCGGGCAGGGAAAGTCCTCGACTTACGACCGGTTGGGTAGTCCTCGACTTACGACCGGTTTAGTCCTCAACTTACGACCGGTTTAGTCCTCGACTTACGACCGGTTTAGTCCTTGACTTACGACCGGTTGGGGGTCGCGGCATTAAAAAGGTTGAGAACCACTGGATTAGATGGATTTGTGTTCTATCTGAAGGAACAGAATCACACTCTGGTTTTGCTCCTAGATTCTCAGTTTTGATGAATAATTTAAATAATCTCTGTGACTAGGAGCACTGCTAGTGGCTGAAGCTAGTCCTAGTATGTTGGCTATGCTCATTCTTAGAAGGGGTTAGTTTGGCCACTGTGATTAATATTTTGGTTTATGATTCCGGGTTCCCTGTTGATCTGTTCATGGGACTGTTCATGGAACCTGGGTGGGGCAAGGGTGATGAGGGAGGGTCCCAATAGGCTCTAGACACGTCTGTTTGGGGAGCCCTCCTTAGAACATTTTTTATGGGTAGATCAACATTATCTTTTTTTTTTCCGGATTCCAACATGAAATGTATAATATTAAAAGTCACTTGGCTAGTGGGCAGCCATAAAAATTGAATAAATAAGATTCATTGGTCAAAGCTCTTATGACTAATTACTAATATGCACTACTTTCTTTAGAATAGATAATTCATATTGCATCAGATGAATATATTTAGAAAGTGTATTATGAGCCCACAGATTAAAGGGAGTTTTCATCCAAGAACATACATTGGTTCTACTTTATGGGGGAAAAAATAAAATTGGCATGACTGCCATTTTTTGTATGCACCTAATTCAATATTGGGTTACCCCCAAGAGAACATCTTGAAATATATTTGCCTCCTAGAAATTTAAAGTCCTAGTGGACTCTGCTGAAGCTTGTTGTTTCGTGATTCAGAGATGGTTCTTCTTTATGATGGTGTCTGTCCTATGGAATGTCTAATATGTCATATATAGGGCATCAATTTTGATGCGTTTTAGGTATTTTTGTTTTTTTTTTATTTCAAATTGGCCATCCCAGCCATTTGCCTATATATGTGTGATGCAAATATATATATGTATGGATTTTTTTTATTCTTCTGTTTTTAATCTGTTTTGATCTAATGCTTTTTTAATTACTGTAATTACTGCAGATTTTTCCCAAAGAAATAGTGTGTAAATATTCTTAGTAAGCTAGAAGGAAAAAGGTAATTGGATCAAAAATGTAAAAAAGATGTTGAGACTCTAGAAA
>NW_015386492.1:944269-963798 GCF_001527695.2 Protobothrops mucrosquamatus | reverse complement strand
AGTGTTCCAATATCTCAGGGGCTGCCACAAAGAAGAGGGAGTCAAGCTATTTTCCAAAGCACCTGAAGGCAGGACAAGAAGCAACGGGTGGAAACTAACCAAAGAGAGAAGCAACCTAGAACTAAGGAGAAACTTCCTGACAGTTAGAACAATTAACCAGTGGAACAACCTGCCTCCAGAAGCGGTGAATGCGCCAACAGTGGAAGTTTTTAAGAAGAGACTGGACAGCCATTTGTCCGAAATGGTATAGGGTTTCCTGCCTGAGCAGGGGGTTGGACTAGATGACCTCCAAGGTCCCTTCCAACTTTATCATCATCATCATCATCATCATCATCATCATCATCATCATCATCATCATCATCATTATTATTATTATTATTATTATTATTATTATAAAGATCTGAATATAGTCCAATGACTAATATCGTTTTCTGCCAGAGAAAAGTAACAAGGGAACGTAACCTGTTGATTCATCCAGAATTCTCAACACTTTTTGATAAGCAATATCCTTTTGAAGAGATTGTGTGAGTTGGGTGGAGGTAATACTGCTTTGTCTTGATTCTGCTGCTATCTCAGATTATCTCCAGGAAATACTGGAAATTTCTGCTCAACCTTGTGACATTTGTGTTACGGGATACTTTGTTATTTATTTCTTATCCACATGCTATTTAACATCTGCATGACTGGCACTCACCATTTTGATTAGAATCAGATAAAATATTGAAATGCTCATTTACTGTTTCAGATAATCTCAGGATCTTTTTAAGCTTACATCTTTAAGCCATTTTGACTCATGGCAACTGACTGGACAAGTCCTCACAGTTTTCATGGAAAGATTTTTGGAAGTAATTTGCCACTGTCTCCTTCCAGAGGCTGAGAGAATGACTAGCCCCAAAGTCCTCCAGTTGTCTTCATGTCTAAGAAAAAAATAGAATTCATAGTCTCTTGGTTTCTAACCTGGTTCCTTCAACCATTAATGAAACTGGCTCTCAAAGAGCTTTAGTAAATAATATAATTGCTACTGTAGTGAGTGGAACTGGGCATTATGATCATGTGATAACGGTTGCCCACTTTCACTGGCTTCCATTCCCCTTGAACATCTAATTTGTATAGGAGGTTTTAATCTATTAAGCAACATATAGTAAAGTAATGCCTATTCTTGTATGCTTACATTTGGGTCTTAAAGTCACTTTTTGAGATGGTGCTCTGAATGTGTTCTTGCATGTGATAATGTGTTCTGTTAATATTTGTGTACAGTTGTGCTTTCTAAGTAGTAGTTTCCTACTTTGGAATGGTTAAGTTGGAGACACCTGATTGACATCTACTTTTTTATTTGTTTGACATTGGACAAAGGCCTCCCTCTCTCTCTCTCTCATATAGATCTATTCATTTTATTTGCAGTTTTAATTTTCTGTATTTGTTTTACAGTACAGTCTTTTCCCCTCTCTGCTGTTTTAATCCCTGCTGTTTTAATATCCTGGTTAAATTAATTGTATATATTTTTAGTTGAAGTAACTTTTTGCATGGCACTGAGACTAATAAAATTAAAAGTTCTAAAAATACTGAAGGCATTTCCTAAGTTGTCTGGAAAATACAATTTAAAAAGACAATATATGCCATTATTTATTTGTTTGTTTATCAGGGTACCATTCACCACAGTTTCAGAATGATTCTGTTGGCTACGAGTGAGAATGTTGGTTCCCTTTTTATTTTTCAAACAAGTTGTAAGAGCTGGATTTTAGAATAGAAGAGAACAGAATAGAATAGAATCTTTATTGTCACTTTAAATGTACACTAATCAGCATACATTAAAATGAAATTTTGTTGCATTCAGCTCTCAAAAAAAATACCATTATGCATATACACCCCCGCCAGACACATATATGACACAGAGAAACATCATAGTTCAAATACATAGCGAAAAAAAACAATCCTGCAAATTTATAAGATGGATGGCATAAGGAACAAAGCTGTTACAGAATCTAATAGTTCTGCTATAAATATTTCGAAACCTCCTCCCAGAAGGGAGGCAACAGAAACAGACTGTGAAGTGGGTGTGGGGGTTCTCTAACAATGCTTCGAGCTCTAAGCACATAACACTTATAAGCAGTATCCTGAATAATGGGAAGCGAACTTTCTATAATCTTCTCAGCTGTCCTTACCACTCTCTGTATGGATCTTTTACCTGAGGCTCTGCTGCCACCAAACCAAACAGTGATGCAGTTTGTTAAGACTTTCTCAATCATGCCTCTATAAAAAGCAGCCAGGACAGAAGGAGAAAGATGTACTCTTCTCATCCGATGCAAGAAATGCAAACACTGGTTTGCATGCTTTACTAAAGATAATGTATGAAGAGACCAATTAATAATGCTTTTCCAGCTGGTGAAAACTTGGGATCACAAACTTGCATAAGGCCTCTGTTTGTAGGATTGGAGAATTGGGCTCAAAGTGAACAGAGTCTTAGTTTTGTATATAGCAGTGAGAAATGTATTTGTGAATGAGTTGCATTGCTCAACACTATTCTTATTATCCAATGCAACTCTCTGGTTGTTTGTTATACATGTATATCTTTTTTCTAAAGCAATAGGTGCATTATTATGGTTTTCATGCTTGGGAAATGTGATTCTGTAAGCGAACTGTTATCATGAAAAATGCAGAGGAAAAAACAGAAATAAATAGAAGCTTCCAATTTCTTTTGTAGCAAATTCATATATAATTACAAAGTTATCTCTTACTATATGATTACAATAAAAAGCTCACTTTTTCATATTATGCATTGTTTCTAATGATCAAAACCAGAAGTTGGAGCTTCCAATGGAGAATGTGAGTTTCTGATGGGGAATTAAGAATGTCTGTGGAGAATTTTGGTGGAATGATGGTCTCTGATAGCAGCTGAGAACAGGAATGGGAGGCAAATTCTGGCTGTTGCAATCTCCTGAAATCAAACGGAAATTGTGAGATTAACTATGTGTACTCCAGATGATGGTTCCTTCTGAGTTGGCTGCAGAAATCGCAAAGTTTTTGTAGCAGGCTCAGGAATCAAACTTGTAGGAGTTCGACGAAGGGAGATTTCATGGCAAAGATAAAATGCCTTATGATGAATTAAATCTTCTTTAGATTACAAAAAAACCCAAGAAAAATATGGTGACTTAAAAATTCAATTAAAAAAGTTTAAGAGGATGCAAGAAAGTTTTAAAAACGACAAGGAAACAATCTTTTTTCTTTTTTTTTTCTTTTTATCCCTTTAATTTTTGAAAGTGCTTGGGTTTAATTTTTCACTACGTCAGTTAAAGAGACCAGTCCAGCATGGGAAAATTTGTTGGAAACTGCATAACAAAAGATAAGACAAAGAACCAGACTGAGATTGTGAAATGTAGTTCCTATGGAGATATGATGCTTGTTGTGATTGACATTATTAGGATCTACTAAAATGTAATTGTCAGAAACAAAAATATAATAAGAGATGGGGGTTATCTTTTTATTTTATCTCCTTGAGACATCTCCACTTTTGGATTAAAAATGGCTATTAGAAAAATGATAATAGGGGCAGGAGAGGCTTGCTAGAGCAAGTAGTGGAAAAATGTTACACAACATATACTTCAGAATTTTTTGGAACAGATGGGAAACAAATTTGATCAGATGGGAAATAAAATGGAAACTTGTAAAAAAAGGAATGGATGAAAGATTTATGAAGGGAGGAAATGAGAAGATGTTAAAAAGATTGAAAGTTCTGTGAAGCAAATTTCTGGAGAGGTGAAACAAGAGAATTGGATAGTCTGGCTTTAGTTGAATTAAGAGAGTTCCAGATGAAAATAATCAAGAGTGGCCTATTAAAGTTTTCGCAAGTGTTTTGGATTTAGAAGAGGAAGATTTGGAGGCTGAAATTGGTAAGATTTCTAGAATAAATTCCAGATTTGCCAGAGTGAGGAGTGTCTCTAGGAATATGTTGATGCCTTTGATTAGAAAGAAGATGGGTTCAAGTCATACAGCAATACAAAATGAAAAAAGGAAAATTTAGATATAATTGTTCTGAAAGAAATTCCTATTAGAATTTTCCGTAAATGAAAAGAATATCTCTTCCTAGCTAAAATATTAAAACAGAAAAATTCTCATTCTGATGGGATAAATTGGAAGGTGTGATTTTTTTTACTTTTAAACAGTAAAAATTTATGCTGAATTCTGTTCAGAAAGCAAGAGACTATTTAGGAAGACATAAAGACACCACCTTTCTGAAACATATTGACAGGAACTTGAGAAAATTTTCATAGGATGGACATACTGCTAGTGTTTCTTTTTTGGAATCCTTAGTATCATATGAATACAGGTTTTAACTGCCCAGAATTCCAATTTGATCATTTGGCTTAAATTTTGACTGTTATTTTTCCATGGAACTTAAGTAATTCTTACTAAAAAAAACCAACAACAACTTTATGGGCACATATGGAAATTTATTGAAATGTTAGCCACCCAAAGTTGTTTGCTTGGCAGGTAAATAGCTTTGGTTTTAGAGAAAAATAGTCTTTCCTAAGTTAATATTAATTTTAATTATTTTAATTTTAAATTGTGTAATTTAATTGTATAAAGTATAATTGTTGTTATGAAGGAATTTTAATATTTTGAGGGAGGAAATGTAGTTTGATTGCCAATCACATCAGAAATTGTGCCTCTGGAGTAACCTCAGTTTGAGAATTGTAGGGTGTTTTATTCTGGAATTTATGGCAAAAAAATGAACTTCTTTATAGCACTTACAAACAAACTTTATCTCCTCTCTCTTTAAGATTATATTACATGGTTCCTTCTTTGCATGTTCAACCCTTTTTAATTAGCAAATTCATGAATCACCAATTCACTTTTTTCCATTTTCAGCAAAAAGGGTGAAAATTTATTATGATTGTGATAGTCTCTCAAGTCTTTGCTTATTGTTAGTAAAGCATTTGGGCAAGGAAATGTGCATGCATGCAGCCAAACTTGTTGCAGGAGAGTTGAAAAACAAAGAGTAAGATGTCTATTTTTTCTGTTTTTTTAAAAAAGGAAATGCTATCACTGGGACTAATATTAACCCAAAACTTTAAAGAAGGAAATGAAATCAATGGAAAGAAATGAAGTCAGATTTCAGTAGCCCTTATATAAATGTGAATTACATAGAAAATTATTTGAAAGATTTAAAGTAATTTTCATGCACTTTCCTGATCTTTAAATGGTGCCTTAACAATATTGGTTCATGCCCTACATATAAAACAACTTGGTGAACATATATATGATATTAATAGCTCCCTTTTTAAAAAATTCTCTCTCAAAACTAACCTTTTTCACACTGTCTCTGGATTATTCTGTTAACCCTTGTGCTTAACTGCAAGTGAGTTTGAATCATACGAAACTGAATTTGTAAATATGTATTACTGTTAATTAAATTTTTATCCCATCACCATTAAAAGCAATTCTATAAATATGTTTGTACTTGTGTATGTGTGACAGAGACATCTAAATCCATTAAACCTTTTGTTTAAAGTTTTGTGCTCCATATATTAGATATTGCCACAGTTTTCAGGAAAAGTCCAAGAGAAAGAGAAACTTGTGCTTGGATATGGGGAAAAGGGTGAGAACAAAATACTACTTCTACTTAGCATGCATAATTATGAATAGAACTTTGATCTTGAAAAATGTCACAACTCATTTCCACTTTCTCATAAACAGTATTGCTTGCAGATCTCTATCATGAATAATGTTGTTTGTTTCCCGAATTTCATTTGAATGCAGTCTGCAGTATTCAGCCATTTAATATGTCTTTACATTTCTTGTTCAGTCACAGTTCTTTTTTAAAGAGCATTTAACAGTCTTAAGATCAATTAAATGTTCAGGATATACAGTGACTCCAAAACATAACAATTTCCCCTATACTAAACTGTTAAAAATGTTCTGTGCTTTATAACTCTGAGGTGAAAAGAATAATGAATGAGTTTTCCTCACTGGAGAAGTGTAAAACACATGTTTATTTATTTTTATTAAATTAACTTTATAAAATGAATGCATGACAAAAAAAATTAGCACAAAGATCAGCTCTTCTCCAGTTGTGCATTCTTCACTGCACTTATGAGACTAATAGTTTGGGACTGGGGGAAAAGACAGGGGAAACAGAATGCTGCATCTTTAAAATACCACCAGAGAAGCAAGCAAGATTAAATGTCTCAGATTTTTGCAAAGACTTCCAAGGCATACATAAAAATATTTAAGGGCATCTTTTATTATTTTGCAATATTTTCTGTAGGATCAGTACTGTGCAATTTAGACTCTGAAATTTTGGCTCTGTTTTCTGTCTTTTACTTGGGAAAGTACCTGGCAGGTGAACAATTGCAAGAAGCAACAGGTGTGCCATATATTCTAAATTTAGGGAAATGAAATATAGTTGTTAAGTCATTTTAATTTAAGTAACCTATACTGGCTGTATTTTCACACAAACTGAGAATGAGTAGCTTGCTGGTACTTAATAACTCTGGCCAGAAGATTTGACTGACTAACATATATTATTTGATCCATGGGCTATTTTATCATCATATGTGATTCGGGAACTCTGCTATGTTCTTCCTTTAACAAAGGAGAGTCAGAATCCATGATTCTTGGCTTTGAACTATAGCTAATTCAGAATAAAACAAGTCAAGAGTTTCTGATTTTCATGTAACAGAAAGTGAACTGCAAATGGAGTCATGCAGGTGTGATAACTACAGATTCTGATAGAAGCAGTGAGGTAGGAATAATGTCTGGTATCTTATTCTTCTTGAATAAAGCAGAAAGCTGAAGAATTCTGGTTTATTGTTGCATGTAAATTCTACTTTGTTTAATCATGTTTAATGGGCATGCTTTTACAACTTACATAAATTAGTGTCTATTTCATAAAAAAATGAGAAATATGATCTGTTCTTTTGTCCATGCTCTGAAACATACCCAACGTGCATTTTCATTGCAAGAATCTGCTCTCATTGCAAACTGGTGCTTTTATTTTGATACCCCCATTAGCCCTAAACATCATAGCTGATGGCAAGGCATTATAAATTGTTGTCTGGAGAATGAAGTTGCCCTCTATAGTTTAATTTATTCCCAACTTTCCAATTATCTATGCATCCTTGAAGAGTAATGTTATTTTAGGATATTTTACTAACTTTTCAGTTTTACTGATTTTGCAGAGATAGGGAAGTATAGTAATCTAGGTTTGTCAGCTACCATATCACTGAGAGCTACAGGATATGAGGGATTGTGATTGTCAAGTTTGTTTCCATGAACATCCTGGGCTCCATTTGACTTTTTAGATTCTTTTAGTGAAAAAATGAATTCTTACATAATGTGAAGTATCACTTTATTGTTCTAAGGGCAGTGATATTCTGCAAAATAAAGATGGAGATCTTATTTATATTTCATATTTCTACACTGCCCCTCTCCTTCAAGGGGGAAGAGGGTAGTGTTTCTGTAGTATAAAACCAACTTAGTTATGTAGAAGACTATCCAGCTATCAAATAAATGACTGAGGTAAACTGGGAGATTATAGGAACTTCTTCTGGGTTGTGAGATAATCTACACCAGTTTGCCTTCTGTTAGAAGCATGTTATTGGCTATATCTTTTGTATTTGTTTTGTAAATAGCTAATTCTCTATTTTAGCTATTTTTTAAAAAAATACCCAGAACATAATTTCAGAATTCCAAATGTACTACTCCATATTTTTGGAAATACTTTGAATGACCGTATTATTAAGATACCTGTATTCTGAAATTCCACATAATAGTGCTGAATTGAAATCAGCTAAGGAAATTCTTAACTTAGAATAAATACTGCATTGTTTTTGATGAAATGAGGAAGGGCAAAACTGTGGTAATCCTGGTCTTGAGATTTCCTGAATTTCACCACAGATACTGTTTCCAGAAGTAGAAAGTTTGATTGTTCCCTATTGGTTATGGCACAGTTCACAACCTGCATGCCTCATCTTTTACTATATATTACAAGTTACAGAATGTGGTCCAAGAAAACCATTATGTACTGAATTCATTGCAAGAAATAGAAGCAGAGCAGTACTACCGGGATACAATGGTAGTTTTAAGCATAAGCTTGCTCAAGTGAGGCATCACAAACTGTAACAAAGGCAATCTTCTTAAATGTCAATAGCTTATAATTTTCTTTGTCTATGAAAAGTTGCTAGCTTGCTATACGAATTGATGTTTGCTCCTTGTAGTTAAGAGACATAGATTCTAAGATATGTTTGAGATCCTATTCAAGATTTAGTTCTGCCCTAGATTCTACCAGAGCACAGTGCTAAAGCTTGTTTTAGGAACTGTGGTGGACGTTTGCATGTATGTTCATTTATGACTCTCCAGAATAAAGATCTGGAGCAAATTTGTGTTGGGATTACCAGGACAGTGACTAAATAAATCACTAAGTATTCTCCAACCATTTCTGGGCCTCCCATAGGATTTGGAGGTGAGGACTTGTGTAAATCCTTTCAGGATTAACATTTAATTCTTCTCTTAGTTTTAGTTGTTTAATCAAAGGACATATGTAGATTCTTATTTTTTTTAATTAATACTTAAACATAAAAGAATAGAGGTGATGTGGGTAACAACACATTGGATTCAATTAAAAAGTGTAAAGTGCCTTTGGCTGTTTCTCATAAAATAGTCAGTATTTTTGTGCTGCCTTTGCTGTCATATAAACATAGTCTTGCCAGCTGAGGCTGGAAATGGGACACATAGCAGCATAGCTGTCAGAATGCCACATCTATGCAGAAAGAAGAGAGCACAGAATTAGGGCCCTTCAGCAGCCTGTTCTGATTATCACAAAGGAAATTATTTTTCTTCCTCAGAGAGGAAGACACTGAGCACATGCAAATAGAAGGAGGAGGGCTGTTTAGAAAAGAAGAACTGTGGAATGACTTCTAGATTTTTTCAGACTACGTTTACAGGTAGTCCTTGATTTATAGCCATTCATTTAGTCATCATTAGAAGTTACAACAGTATTGAAAAAGTTAGTTGCAACAGATCCTTGCACTTACAACTATTGCAGCATTTCCATGGTCACATGATTAAAAATTCAAGTACTTGGCAACTGGCATGTATTTATGACAATTGCAGGATCCCAGGATCATGATTGCCATTTGCAACCTTGCCAGTTGGCTTCCAACAAACAAAGTCAATACGGGTAGCCGGGTTCACTTAACAATTGCATGATTCACTTAACTAGAGATTGCTGCAACACCTGGAATTTCTTGTTGCACCCAATGCATAGTTAAAGGGAAACATTCATAGGCCCCAAGCAAGATCCTGTGAGAAATTCAGTTCAATTCAATTTATTGCGGTCAAAGATCAGCACAGGTAATAAATAAAATTTAAGACAGAGTTAAAATATATTTGTAAAGTAATCTAACTAGCATCTAATATATGAAGTCCAGGATGAATGTAGCCTATATTAAATTATAAACATCAAAATACATTAAGTATGGTATTTAAAATTACAATAAAGTAAAACTATTAATATCAGCAAAGTTTAATTAATTTAAACTAATTATAGATATAGGAAATGCATTGCGAGAACCCTGTGAGAAGTAATCTGAGAACCACCCAGGATGTTTTATTAGACAGCACTGAAAGGGGAGTAGCTTTTGTGGCATTGAGTTTTATGTTTTTAGAACTATTTGGACTTTGTTATTTTGGAGCTGCCACCTTCTCCTGTGGCATACAATATTTTGGGGAAGGTTCTTCTGCTTTGAAACAAGAGAATAGCTATTTGGATGCTAATAGTTACAGTAAATAGATCTTTCAGTAGCCTGCCAGTCGCAGGAAATGTTCAGCTTAAAGCAAGTTAACATAAAGAGAGTTTTAGATTCGCATTTAGTGGGTAATTTTACAGTGGAACCCAAATAGCTGTAAAAAAAAGCCACCCTCTTACAATAACGGTAGAAGAGAGAAGCCAGTCAATGAAAATTCAGGTGGTAAGATAGGTGATTTAAGCAACAGCCAAGGTGGCCAATTTTGCTCCCGTTTCCAAAAGTAAATAATCTAACAATCTAGAAAAGCAATTGCAATAAATAGCCAGCGGTAGAAAGCTAGTAGCAATATAAGTGCTCTCTATTATATTGCAATGAATCTGTGCTGGATAGAAATCACTGGTTCATATCTAGAAAAAATGAGAGTTAGTTGGTGGTGGGTGAGATCTTTAGGAGCACGACAGAAGTGCCTGATCCAAGGGAAACAACTTTCTAGTCTCAAGAAAAGAAAGAGGAAAAATGACTATTTTCCTCTAAAAGAATAAATTTCTTTATGAAATGAACAGATCCTTTTCCACCAATGTACCTGAGGATCAGGGATGTTCAGTCATGCGAGATCTAGGGTTTATGGCATGTATATGTATTCCCTGCAAATTGTCTGTTCTGTTGCAAAGCTTGTGAGCATGAATGATTATCTAGATAATATAGGTAGTGCTACCATGCAATTAATACTTGTGCATATGAACATAAGGGATATGGGGAGATAAACTTGTCATCCCTGGACATCAAACTGAGGAAGTTATAAGGCAGTTTTTCCAGGGTAGCTTTTCTTAAGTTATCTGCTTTATGCTGAAGGCTAGCAGACAAAAATGACAGGCAAAGCAAGTATTAGTTCCTCCCCCAGCTACTTAGGGTATAATGCAGTGGTTCTCAACCTTTTTAAACCGGTCGTAAGTTGAGGACTAAACCGGTCGTACGTCGAGGACTACCCAACCGGTCGTAAGTCGAGGACTTTCCCTGCCCGGGAGTGCCACGCATGCGTGGTTCCGCCCCCTGCGCCAGCCGAGGCGTAGCTGGCAAGCGGCAGAGACGGAGCAGGCCGACCACCAGCTGGCCCAGCCCAAAGGAGGTAAGGCACCCGCCGGAAAAGGGGAAAAAAATGGCGGACAGCCTTGCTTGGCGACCCCCATGAAATGGTCGATCGACCCCAAATGGGGTCCCGACCCACAGGTTGAGAACCACTGGTATAGTGTGACCTGATGATTACAATAAAAAATAGAAATACAATTGTCATTTTGGATCAGATTATATTATTCAGCATCCTATCTCCAGTAATAGTAATGAGATGTCACTCAGAAGTCCCCTAGCTCAGAGGTCCCCAACCTTTTGGGCACCAGGGACTGGTTTCTGCGGACCGGAGGTGGTATGGCTTTGTTTGCTGCCTGCATCCTGTGGATGGAGTTTTCCTTGTTTGTGTGGACCGGTTGCTGGCATGCCATGGCCCGGTACTGGTCCACGGACCAGGGGTTGGGGACCCCTGCCCTAGCCGAACATAATGGAAGACAGAGCTGTATTCTCTTTGAGGAACCTCTGTTTTTAGCTCTAAGGAAGGATAGCAGCTACCACTTACTACTATTATTATCAGTAATTTGGACACTTAAGTCCATGAAGTTGAGCTTATTCTACCTACATTTATATGTTTCCTCCTCTTTTTAATCATATCTGAAAACACTCCACAGTCTTAGATTCTGAGAAGCTCTTTGGGTGAAGGGACTGGTTCAGAACAGATAACGAGAAGCAGCTCTTCAGAATATCTTTAAAATATGCATGTTGTCCACTGTTTCTTTCTCTTCTCTCAAGACAAGTGTGAGCTCAGTTGGCACAAGCTTTTGCTTGTTATGAATAAGAGGCAATTATGATGAAGCAAGTTTGCTTTAGACTTCAAACACCAGGGAGTTAATTTGCTGTAGCCTGATTGAAAACACAAATAAAACATTTGTAAATGCTTGCCCTGGGATAGAGAAAATCCAGCCGGCATGCAGGATGCTTTTTAAATATGCAGATGTTCAGGCATCGTTCCCTTCTGCTTCAGGTATTTGACTATGCTGAATCAATATGTCAGCTGTCTTTAGAACTGCTGTTTAGTAGTCAGTTCACACACTCAGCTGGTAGTAATCAGAGCTGGTGGACACCCACCTGGATAGGGCTGCCATATGCTGAGAACTTGCATCTATTTTGTTCCATAAATTGTTCCAGAATATTGAGATGGACAATAGAAATGAGCAAAACAGATAATGTGCATAGAAAGGTATGTACCTGCAACCTCCCAATAAAAAGTAATGTAAAATAGTTACAGGTATAGAAACCTATTTTGAAACCTATTTCTCCTTCCATTTCTTAGAGGATTGTCCACATTAGATTTACCCAGCTCCTGTTTCCCTGACTAGATATTGAGTCAGCTGAAAGTATAATACAGAACTCTAGCCACTAGCCAAGGAGGAAATCTAATAGTCCATGTAGAAATCGCTGCACACCGTTTTACTTACCTTTCCCAGCTGAAACCGTGGAGACTGCCTTCAAATGTTATGTCACATTTTTCCAAAGGACATCAATATGAATAAGTTAAGAGAAGAAGGATATCTTTAAAAAGATTTTCTTCATATCCTTATACTCTCCTGTCTGATGTAGCTCTGCCAGTCTGATCTTTGCACTGTAACACACACAAATGGCTTTGGGAACGAATCCCACCATCTCATGCATAAAAAATAAGTTTGACACTTTTATGCTTTCTGGGCAACTTGTTCAAAAACAAACCAGTAAGTTGACACTTGTTGTTGGAGAATCCTCTTCATGGCATTTTTTTCAGACATTTCCTTGTGAAAGTCTGGCAGGAGCTCAGAACTGTTGACCTAGTAAGCCTGTGGAGAGCTTTGCAGGATGGCAGCATGCTTCACAAAGTCACAGCAGGGCTGCAAGTAAATGAAATTCATTTCTTACAGTTTCTTAATCTGCT
Organism: Protobothrops mucrosquamatus; assembly: GCF_001527695.2. Lineage (NCBI taxonomy): Eukaryota > Metazoa > Chordata > Lepidosauria > Squamata > Viperidae > Protobothrops > Protobothrops mucrosquamatus. The sequence goes on along the minus strand of NW_015386492.1, from coordinate 951,042 downwards.
GGGAGGGAGGCTAAGACAACAAGTTACTTGTTAGATAGGGTCAATAGGCTTGGTAGACTTTGCATCTAGGACGATGCAGGTAATGGTTGAATACTTTTCTTATAGCCTTTTAATTCGGTTCAAAAAATTTGCTGTCTTATACAATTAACATTGACATATTTTACAAAAGCAATTTCAATTAAAGAAGCTAGCTTGGTAAGATGCTGAAAAATCTTAATGCTGCTCATGCTTGGTTTGCTTTATTGTTTGGTCAGAGGAACTCTTCAGCTTAATGGTATTAAAATATCCAAGATGGAAGTGTTTTAATAGTCTTATAAAGTGGATCGTAGAAGGAATTGTATTTATCCTGCCTTGTCAAGGAAGGCTGAAAGTGATACAAATGTTTGCTAGCAGATAGTCCTAAAAGCTTTAACAGCTTTAAAGTAATTGAATGTATAAAAGTGTTTAATCACGTGAGAAGCACACCAAATTTGAACCTCCTCCCCCCAGTGCCTTTCTATATTCCTTGTTTGAAAACCAGCAATTTAAACAGGATGTCTACTCCCATCTCTTTCCATTGTATTTTGGGACAATGTGGTCAGGCATTGATAATTCACATTTTCATGTAATGCAGTTTGTGCAGAAATAAATTCTAAGATGTTACAGTAGTACCTCGATACTCAACCTTAATTGATTCTGGGAGGTGCGACGAATACCAAAAACGATGAGTACCAAGCAGAATTTTCCCTTAAGGAATAATGTAGTGAGTCACAAGGCAGCCAACAAACAAGAAGTTCTAGCTTGTACGTTGAGTACCAAACAAACGATGAGTACTGGGACAAAATTTTCTGTACTGTCTGTACTGTCAAAATGTATTGAGTACCAAATTTGAGGAGTTTCAAAGAAGGTGAGCACCAAGGTATCACTGTATTTGAACCATTCTTCCAATGTACAGCAGTACTTACTTCAATTGTTACCGCATGATGGTTTGATGTCACATTGCTACTATTTTCCCCACATATAGTATTTTTATAGTCCATGTGCTCTTCTGGTTAGTCCATCTGAATTCACAGTAATCAGCATAGACACTGTCTTTCTGCTGGCTTGATGTATACTCTTTCATCTTAGGTTTATGTTGAAGAGAGCCTTAAATACTAGCAATACAGGTAATTCTCAATAACTGTAATGGAACCTGGAATTATGTCATATTATATTTGTACTTAATTTTATGTTATTTTTTGCAGTATTCATTAGGTGAACACAGTGGTTGTTAACAAACCTGTTTTCTGGAATGAGTATTTTTTGCTGAAAACCAGAAGTAAAGGTTGGTTTCCAGCAAAAAATGTCATAAATTGCTGTCATGTGACCATGAGATACTGCAAATGACCGTAAATGGAAACTGGTGTCCAAGTGGCCAAAATGCAATTATGTGACTGTAGGGTGGGATGGCCATGAGAACTTTGAGTGTCTGTCAGAACTTGAAACAGTTGCTAAGCAACCGGTTGTAAGTTGAGAACTACCTGTTCTTAGATACTTCTGATCTATCTGCTGCACTGCAATAAAACCAAAGGATGACAACATCTGAGGAACTGTTGTCTTTAGAAGCTTTTAGACTCTTATAAGATCACACAGCTATTTGCTCAGTATGGATTATGCATGGGGAGCATGTGCCTCCAAATGTTGCTGACCTACATCTCTCTGCATCTCTTCTTTTGCTACTGTAAAGCACCAAATTAGCAGGAACTTAAACCTCTGGTGATGGGAGTCTTTGATTCTGCAGGGAGTGGCTGAGGTTCAAGGTTTCTTCCCCCAAAATTTGTAATATTAGAACTTGTAAGCTGATAAAATAAATTGTGACCATCCCCTTTTAATATGGTCAGTGATTTCATTGTGGTTAGGGACACACAATAACTAAATATACCACTTATTTTTGTAATTCAACATTAAACTATATATATATTACAGGGATTTTCACATGTAGCTTGCACAGGCAGAGCAAGAGAGCAAAGACAGGAACACGTTTTGACAGTATTTCTATTTTGCCTGAACAAGCCCAATCAGGTTTAATAAAATATTTGTCCTACCCCAAGCTGCTCATAGCTCCTTGGGAGCTCATAATCCAGAGTTTGAGGACCCCTGGGACGAGGTAAGTCCTGTAGCTCAGAGATAGATGGGTAACTTGTTTGCTATCCTGTGATTAAGCAGGATGGGGGAACAATGCCCTATAAAGGACTGCTAGTGCAGTACTTGTGGCTAGAGGATATTTGGTGAGATGTTAAAGATGTATGTTTATGGTGAAAATTTCATTCTACATTTGGAAGATTTTTGGTTGGTGTGGCTCAATCTCCACCATTCTAGTTTTCTTTTAAAGCAACAAAGACAGCTTATGTATATATTTTAAGATTAAGATTATTTACTGCTTGAAAACTCAGCTAGGGAATTTTTCTGGTATTGTTCCATGGGAATGTTGAACTTGTAGCCTTCCTCAAGCTGTTGTAGAACATGACAAGGAAGTCACTTTATAGGTTTCTAGTGGGCATCTGAATGACCAATATGGGATCCGAGTTAGATTCTTATGCTCTTATAGTGATGTTGAGTGAGTTAGATTTCATTTAGCAATCTATGCTGTCATTCAGCTGTGCTTTTTGGAGTAGGGGGTGGAGTGGGCTTGAGACTTTGATTTTGTGTTTGTTTCCTTGACTGTCAGAAAAACGTTTGAAGATAATATTTGTGTGTAGGGAAAATCTCTTGAACATAGTTGGCTAGAGAAAGGACACCTCCAGGCAAAGTTTTAAGATGAACACGAATACTGGGACATGCTAGGAGATATAATTAACCTGATATATTGCATCTGTTTAAGTCTATTTTTAAACATCCCTTTGAATTGCTTCATGTTTTGTTTTTAACTCTTTAAGGTATGTTTTATATTGGCACTCTTTTTCAGCTAGTTTCAACTAAGCTGAAATTTATCTTTTAACATGGCACAGCCATTTAAAACTCTTTATTGCATGCTAGTCTGAAATTGCTATAATCAATTGATTGTCTTGCAAAAATGAAGATGCTTCCTCTTCTTATAATGTTTGCAGTTTAAATTTCTGCTTTTTTGTGGTTTAACAGGCACCTTGCTTTACATTTAGTACAGAGTGGCAATTGGATATTGACATATCCAGCAGTATGTCATATTCAGATGTGTTGAGTTGAACTGTGAGCGTTCCCTAGCCACCATACTGGCTGGGGAAAGCTGGGAGTTGAAATCAACATATCTTAAAGTTGCCAAGTTTGAAAAACACTCTTTAGCTCATAATGTACTTCCCACATATACAATGATTTTAGTTTTTCTGCAATTCCAGGTTTTTTTCCTGTACCCTTTTCTAAAATGTATTTATATTGCTGGGGAACAATATAAGTACAAGAAAGTTGGCTTAATAGAGACCACATTGAAATCTAATTTGCATCAACTTGGTGTTGATCAGATCTTTCATAAGCATTGAATGGTAGTGGAATGGAAAATTCTTTCATAGGTTCTTTGCACCTGATATCCTCATTTGTGGTCCTATTCTCTTACAGGTCAGGGAGACCAAGTAATATCCAACCATTGCTCCAATGGTTCCCTTTGATCAGCTTAAAATCAGTTTTAAAATTTCCCTTTTAATCAGCAGTGGTTGGTTGCTTATTTGTTCCTTTCCTCTAAGAAAGGCATAATTTTATAGGAATTTATGGGTGCCTCTTTTGCTCCTGTTCTCCTTCCCCACTTGTTTACAAGATATCCGGATTCTTCTTGTGCAGAAAAAATTAAAATATTTCATCTTATGTTGGATTGCCTCATGAGTCTTGAGAAACTACAAACAGAGGCTTCTCTAGAGAAATTTTAAGCTGGAAAGCAGTTCAAACAAGAAGGGACCTTTCTGGCTAGGCCATTAGTAGCTCTTCACCTATTCATAGCCCAATAATATTAAGACAATGATAAGAAATGATCCATAATTCTTGAACATAGGAAATGATATGGACTGAATCAAACAATTGAATTGTCCTATTACTGGTGAAAGAAAATTTCCAAAATCAGCGAAGAGATCTCTTAATTTCTGCTTCGTTTAAAATCCTTTTTTTTAACTTGAAGATGTTATGAGTTATGTAAATAATTTGCTATATTATGGAAACTTCAGTGCTGTTGGCCTAGGCCAATAAAGCTAGTTATAGATTATGGCTTGCCATGGGTAGAGCCTGTTGAATTTTCTCAGATTTTCAGACATCAGGGTGGATCATGAATGATAAGCATATCAGTTAATCAGAGAAAAAAAGAATAAGCATTCCAAACTGGCTTTAGTTGAGCTTCTTCAGTAACCATCTGCTTCATGCCATTTTGGAACACTTTTCTTCTATAAGATTTCCCTATGAAAACTCCCTCTTGCTGTTTCATAGGTATAGCTGATAGAACAACAATGAACAACAGGGAAAAGTCTTACTTTTTAATATGTATTAGAATTTCTAGAAAACCTACTGAATAACTTGAATTGTAGCAGTGTTGAAAGGTATGTGGTTCAAATAATGGAGAAAATTAGTACCAGCTATATCAACTGATCTGTTCCATAATTTACTTAATGTATAGAGCCCTATTAGGAACCTCAAAACCTTTTTTTTCTTGATCTCTATTCCAGATGCTGTTTGGTTTTTCTCCAGCCTATACACCCATGTTAACTGCTTTTGGAACACAAGAGTATTAAACTTTAAGAAATAAAATGATGATTTAATGCATGGTACACCAATGTTGGCAAAGATTCTACTCATAGCCTAAGTTCTATAATAAGCATTTTATATTTTTCCCAGTTTTCCTTTGGTGTAAGTTTTGGTAGTGGTTTTTCCTGCCTCTCCAGCTACACATTTAATTATATACTTGAATTTAGAGTTTCTGTGGTTATACTTTGGATAACATAGGTTCAGGCAGTTATGTAATAATATAATTGATCTGGTATATTTAATAATTAACATAGTATTCTATATAACAGTGATGGCGAACCTTTTAGAGACCCAGTGCCCGAACTGCAACCCAAAACCCACTTATTTATCACCAGGTGCCGGGGGGGGCGTGGCCGCGGTGGTCATGACAGACTGGGTGGGCGGGGCCAGGGTGGTGTGGGCCAGTCCCTCGCTATCTCCGGGGCACGGCACGCATGCCCACAGAGAGGGCTCTGAGTGCCGCCTCTGGCACGCGTGCCATAGTTCGCCACCACTGCTATATAATATTACACTAAATAAACCTAGCTTGTATTCTCGGTTTACGTAATTTGATCTATTTCAAATATGTTCTATGTTAAGATACTTAATTGAACAGAATAAAAGTTTGTACAAACCTTTTTTCATTTCTTAGCCCTAATTATTTCTTATGTGAATACAATGCCAGCTATACCCTTTGAAAATTCACCAAAGTAGAACAAACCTTTTGTAAAAGAAAAAAGAAAAGAAAAGCTAATTGCTGTAATTTCTTTTCCTTATTTATTTCACCAAAGTTTTGTGGTCCTTCTTCTTTAACACTTCCTCTCTCCTAATATTATGTCAACAATCTGAGATTCATTTAGTGCATAAAATTGTTACCGTGCTTTGTAGTTAATCTGAATAAAGTCCAATAAGATTAAAAATGATGTTTCTTGAATAGGTATAATCTTCAGGACCCTTTAAAGTAGCTGACAAAATATTCGGCACACCCAAGTAATTTTGAGGTTTTTTTCACTGAATAGGGATGAAATACCATGTATGTTCAGAAATTCTATTCACAGAAAAAGTTTAATTCACTTTGCTGATAGCAGTTGGTAACCAACATTACATTAAGAATCCTACTTTTTCACCCCGTCCCTATTTAATTCTAAAGAATTTTAATTTTATGTTTTTATTTTCCAGTTTTCCCCATTTTTTTCCTCTACCAATTCTACTTCCAATTGTGAGCTTTTCCTGGAAGGACTGTACATTAATGCTACAACATGTACTTGCATACAGAAGATTTCAGGTTCAATCTTTGATATCTTCAGGGGTCCTGGGGAGTTATGGCCAGTGAATATAAGCAGGACTGAACAAGATGAACCAATTCTGTGACACAATATAAAACAATTTCCTTAAAAACTATGGCTTTCATTCAAAATCCCCTGGGAATTTCAGTTATTTTTACTTGGAATCTGATCTACTTGTTTATCTGAACCCATGGGTCATCTTAATCTCCTTCTGAACATTCAGATAAATGAAATTAATTTATAATAGACAGTAATTCTTGATTACAGTAATTATGTCAGCTAACATGAGAGATTACTAATAGGAGATTATACCAAACTATGGAGGCAACTGTCATTTATTTAATGTATTTGGATACCACCCACGATAGCATAGGGTTTGTATGATTACTGTTGCCTCTGCAGCCATCTCCTTATCACTCAATACTTCCTGCTCTCGAGCAACAAAAAGTAGAAAGAATAAGAGAAATAGGAACTTGGATAAATTTATTCAAAATGCATGGTTATGAATAATGAGTATAATTACAATAAAATATACTATCAATCTCGGCTTCTGTATGTAGATTTCAAAGTGACTGATTCTCTTTCCTGCCTTATAGAAATGTTACTAATTTGAAGCATTGGAACCCATGATTTGCATAAACAATCAATCTGAAAAAGGCCACTTGCAAGCCCACAATGCCAAAAAAAAAAAGTAATTTAACATGGATTTTAAGTTTGTAATAAAAAAGCAAAATATTTTAATTATTGATGTGCAGATTCTTAAAATGAATTCTGGGATGTGTGAGAAGATGGAGG
>NW_015386492.1:880753-944062 GCF_001527695.2 Protobothrops mucrosquamatus | reverse complement strand
CTTTATCATATTTGCAGGACAAAATGCAGCTGTTCAAAACCTTACAGGCTGAATTTCAAGTCGTACATGCTTCTCTTTCTCTTTCTTTTTCTCTCTTTCATTTAACACAGCCATACTTTGTTTAGTTTGTTTTGTAGCCTGTCGATGTTAAAAACGTTGCTGTTCACTTATGGGACTTGGAGATCCTTGGTGGAATTATTTGGTGCAATACAACTGTAGATATCACATGAATTATTTTGCTCAGATGTTCAATTATTATTATTATTATTTAAAAGAAACACCCTCTACTAATAAGATCTGTTGTGGAGAACTAAATTTGTTTCAGGAAATCTGGTCTCAAGTTTCACATCTGCCAAAGACTTGTTGCATAGTCTTGAAATAGCCATGGATTTAGAGTTCACCAGATGGCTTTGAAAAAGAAAGAAATAATTGTGACTTGTCGCATTTATCTGTGATGAGGCAAAATTGTATAAGACTTTACAGTGCTATAAAGATGATTATTAGAAATATTATGTATTAGAAATATGTATTGTAATGTATTAGAAAATTTCTAATAACTTACAGTAAGTTCGTTTGAATTTTACCTTTTTAAGCACACAAAACAGCATTAACTTGCCTCTTAGAATCAATCCAGTCCTCCCACAAGTGTTCATCTTTGCTGAGTCACTTAAACCTGGGTCTGGAAGTAGCCGCTTGTAATGACCTTAAGGAAACAAAGACCTTGGCCCCATTCATAACACCTAGCAGTGTTATCAATAAAAAAGGCAGATAATGAAAACATCTTAAGGCAAATGCATAGGCTTTGGAAGGCAAAACAGGTGGATGGTGTGTAGGATGTATTACTAGAGGTTAATTATCTTTTGAATTACAGTTACTATTATAATCAGATGTGGCTGGGCCTTCAGTGGAAATTTTCCAGTTAACCTTGCCAATTATTTTTTAAAACAAAATTGATCTTTAGTGAATAAGAAAGAAGGCCCTCCTTTTTCTAGAAAGTCTAAATACTATGTCCCAATCCAAGATTCCTTCATGCTTCGGCAGCACATATCTCTTGACTAGTCATGTTTCCCACAGGCTGTTTGAGAGCTTTCTGTTAGATGTGTGTCCAAATGAGCCAGGAGGCCTTTGGCAATAAATCCAGACTGGGGGAGAACAACCCATATGTAAAGTTAATATTGCAAAGGAAGCATTTCTTCTGTAAATATAGAACAGATTATGCAGATCAAGGTTTGCTATTAGGGTGCTACCAGCTAAAGACGGCTTTAGTGTGGAAAAGGCTTAGTGTCTCTTTTTGAAACATTGAACTGTGGTGGAGTCTGGTGCTGAGTTGCAAGACAAAGGGGCTCTTTCTCAAGAAGTTGAGAGACAAAATCTGCATAGAGTCCTTAGTAGGCAGAAAGAGACCAGAAGGAATCCTCTGTAAACCTTCAGAGGGTTTATCAGATAGTTATGCTGAGTGTGCTTTAGTCTGGCAATTTATTGCTGTCTATGGGCAAACAGCAATAAACAAACTACTCTGAGTAATTCATTGTGTTGTTCTTGGTTCCTTGAGCCTGACATGAACCTTTTAACTGTTGTTTGGACCCCTCGATACCAACGTGACATTAAGTTGCTGCCCCTTGATATGGGACTCATCATATGTGTCTCATTATTAATGGACATGCCACAAACTCCACAGAGGAGCCCCCAAAACATATCAAAATGGAGTTTGTTATCTTGGCCTGTGTTGCATTTGAATCAAACTGAAGAAAGATTAAAGCATTGGGAATTTGATCCAGAGAGAATCTGTATAAATAATATGGACTGGAGCCATGTCCAGTTTTATATTGCTGCACTTAATAAAATTAGCATATCAAACCTTAAAATGTTGTGGATGGCTGGATGCCAGTTTGACATATTTTATTTATTCTACTGCCCAAAGCAAAATATTTCAAATGGTGCATAAATGGATAGAAATAATAAGTAATCTGAATACAAGAATAAGGGCTTTTTAATATTTTTCTGCTTTTAAAAATTACTGTTACATCCCAGGTTGGACCTTAACTCTGAATTCATATAAGTAGAAGTATAAAAGGAAAAGATTAATAGGATATGCATAATTCTCATAAGTTCAATCATTTCAAAAGCAAATATAATCAAATAAGGAATGTACATATTATAAAGACAGATAAGAATGCATCTCTTCTAGAAGTTGCTTTGTGAAAAATATGAATCACCTTTACAGCCTTACAACCAGCTAGATCCTGAAGTAGGAATATCCATGGGATTAATTTTGACCTCCTGCCTTTTGCTTGTATTTGCTTTAAATATAGATTTCTCAGTGTTTTATTCTAAGAAGAGACAAAAAATATCCCAAACTCCTTTATCTAGAAAAACAACTTCTAAATATTGTCCAGGCCATTGCTTTGAATCCCTGGAGATCCATTCCCTTTCATACAGTAGTCAGTTCCTTATATATGCACTGTACACAGGAGTTCTTTATATAAGCACACAGATGGATCAGATTAAAAATTATTTAATTTAAAATTCTGATTTTTAAATGACTACAGGAAGACCAAAAGTTGAACTTAGCTCTACTACAGTCTGCCTCTTAAACATAAAGCATTATTTTATTTTATAAAATAAAAAAACAGAACAAGAATGATAGAATTCTATAGCAGGAGATTCATGTCCTTACCAACAATTAGGTATGGAAGATAGAGGCCAAATAGTAGTTCTATCCTTTTCTTACTAGCATTTTGCCATCTGTATTAAGCAGCTGGTGCACTGTTTCATTTATCATACTTCTATTTTGAAGATATCTGAAGAAGTTTTCTCTTGTTTTTCATATCCATCAGTGTCTTCATTGAGCAGTTGGTATTCTGATTCTTTTCTTTTCTTGCATTTTCAACACATCCAAAGAAGATCTTTTTGTTTTTCTTAGTGTCTTTCACTAATAATGTCAGCTTATTTTAGGCTTTTGTGAAATGCACATTGGAAATTAGAATGTCCAAGGGCAGTAATATTGAATATGTAAGTAACCAACTTCGGCCTCATAAGAAGAGTGAGAAACACAAAGCTGTTGTTGTTTAATCCATGGAAAAGACAGGAGGAAGTAGGACTGGATTTAAATTGAAGAGAGTATAGCTGGTGCTTGACTTACAACCACAAATGAGCTCAAAATTTCCATTGCTAAATAAGCCAGTTGTCAAGTGAGCTTTACCCCATTTTATGACCTTTCTTGCCACAGTTGTTAAGTGAATCACTGCAGTTGTTAAGTTAGTAGAAATAGCACTTAGACTTATATACCACTTCACAGTGCTTTATAGCCCTCTCTAAGTGGTTTAGAGAGTCAGCATATTGTCCCCAACATTCTGGGTCTTCATTTTATCGACCTCGGAAGGATGGAAGGTTGAGTCAACTTTGAGCTGGTGAGAACTGAACTGCTGGCAGTTGGCAGAATTAGCCTGCAATAATGCATTCCAACCACTGCACCACCACTGCTTTTCTATCTTTTGCCAAAATTTGGGGCAAGATTTCCATTTTTTTAAAGGAAGTCTTCATGAATTGAATGACATCTCTGACCCTGCTTATTAAGAATTCTGGTGACTGCCTGCTTTTTGTGATACCTTTCTGATTTGCAGTATACAATGTAAAATGCTGTAATTGTAGTTTTCAATAATTTCCCGAGTACTTGACCTTCTTAATTTACCATTCCAATTTTCATTTCATCCATCCCCCTAATCTTTTGAAGGTTGCTTATCTGAAGTCAAATGTACATATTTTGCTTTCTCAGCAAGTGTCCATTTAAATGCATACTGATTATTGAGGGGTCCTTGGTGCTCTCTGAGCTTGGTTTTCTTGCAAATGTTTCATTACCCAAACTAGGTAACATCATCAGTGCTAGTAGGGAACACTGATGATGTATTCCCCAAGGACCCCTCATTTCAAATCCGAACTACAAATATTCTCTTTTATCAATACTGATCACTGTTTTTAATCAGTTCAATAACTTTTAGTTATTTGGCAAAATCATAAATAAGGGCACATTTTAGGATTATGTTCAGAATTATACTCCCCTTCTCAGTTCCTTGAGTAGCTATTACATGGCATAATCATGCTTTAAAAAGTTGTGGGGGTGTTTTTTTGTCAAGTACAATGTGCATTTTCCCAATTATTTGAGAATAAGTGAAACTGTATATTACTGTTTCTATTTCTTTTTCAGATGCTTCTAAAACAGTAATTTGTCATCTGTAGTTTGGGGATTGAGTATAATACCATTTTCCCTAGTTCTAACTTTCTTGTGGGATTGCTATGGATGCCCACAGTGATTTGCTCAGTTTGTTAGTTCTGTGATTAAATTGGCATGTCATCCTAATCAAACTGGAGAGGTCTTGTCAATTGGGATGTGACAAGATTCAGCCTTGGGCTTTGTACTCATCAATATTTTTATTAATGACTTGGGTGAGGAAGTGGAGGAAATAATTTTTAGATCTGTAGTTGGCGCAAAATTGGATGGGAGTACTCATAGTGATAAATAAGTTAGAAAGAATGGGCTGAAAATAACAGAATGAAGTTGAATTAAATAAATAGATTTAACAGAGACAAAGTTATACAGTTAGAAAGCACCAATCAAGTGCATTGATATATATTGAGGGATTCCTGGCATGGAAAAAATCCTTGGGAAGAAAACATTAGAATTATAACTGATTACAAACTGAGTGTGTCCACACATAATGTGGCTGTAAAAAAAGGCAAATGCAGTTTCAGTTTCATCAACAGAAATATGGTTTCCAATTCATGGGAAGTAATTGTTCTGAATGTCTTGTATAGATTAGATCAGAAGTCCCCAACCTTTTGGGCACTAGGGACCGATTCCGTGGAGAGAGATTTTTCCGCGGACTAGAGGGTGTGTGGTTTTGTGTGCTGCCTGCATCCCATGGACGGGCCTTTGCTTGTTTGTGCGGATCAGTTGCTGGCATGCCATGGCCTGGCACTGGTCCACGGCCTGGGGGTTGGGGACCCCTGGATTAGATCACAGGTCAGATATTTTGTCACTTCTGGGCACTGCACTTTAAGATGTAACCATACAAACTGGACAGGTAGAAAAGTTCAGATACATGTTATAAGTAGACTGAGGTGTTGTTATGTTTAGCACTGAGAGAAAGAGCCTGAGATATGACAGAACAGTTGAAATACCCAAAGGATGGTTGATAGAAGAATGGCAGGACCTTTATCCTCTCAGAGGAGAAGACACAGAAAAGTAGGTAAACAAACACCTTTCCAATATAGTTCCTCAACCACTGATAGTGAGATGTACTTCCTTATCTTAAAGGTGGTATAAGAACCAATGAAACTGATAGCCTTTAAGAGCTGTTCTGTGTAACACATATATGAACTCTGTGTCTGTGTAGAGGGTTTCTGAGAATGTTCTTGATCTGAGATACCAGGAGGAAGCCTCACCCCTCTCATCCCCTACTGTGTCTGTCTTTAGACAGATACTCTTGCTATTTTCTTTCTAACATTATTTTATTTGCTGAGAAACATTTGTATTTGTTGTTTTTGTTAGCAGTTAGTATTGTTGAATTAAGTGTTGGATCAACAAAGACATTTTCTTTGAACCCCTTTTTGGAAGCATTTGTTCTGCTGGGATGAGGGTTAAAAACTCTTTTTTGTAGGGAGGGGATTTAACAGAGTCTAGAGTTCATCTTCAGAACATTACCCAACATGCCTGGCATAATTAGTTCTGTCTCGGGACTTGTTGTGTAACAGACCCGCTGTAGGTCCTTCACTACAATCTCTCTTAGGGACCCTGTTTGCAGGACTCAGTGTTATTGTTGTTAGAAGTCTTGCAGATAGATTCAAGGACACAAACACAAAAACATGGATATCTTTAGGCAGCATTTTCAATTCTCCACCTGCGAGTGGGCCTCCTTCAATTACTGTCTTTCCCATTGTTGCTATGCTTAGGTAAGCATTAGATTGTTGATTCTCATCATTTATGCAATAGATTTTTTTTCCTTTGCCCTCTAACCTTCTTGTCTAGAATCCATATTCCTTAGCACTGTGGCAAGTGGTTGCATTTTTTCTTACCAAGCGGGCCATTGATCCTCTTCTTGTTGAGGATCATGCGTGTATGGGATTCTAGTCTTTGTTCTTTCTAGTACTAAAAAATACTAATACTAAAAAATGAGACCTAGTTAGGATTTTGTCTGAAGTTTTGAAAGTTTACTACATTGTTCTATGTGAATTCTGCATGGTCATTTATCCTACACCTCCTTACAAAGTGTACTAATTTATAATGCTTGATCTCCTTGTCACTTATATCCATATCAGTGTTAAATACAGTCATACTGATTTTTTTTACTTTTAATAAACTGCTTATTTTCAGCTTCACACCATCAAGGATCTTCACTAAACATGTGACCATTGTAATATCCTTGTATTTCAGAATGTGATGGATTTTGATGATCCCCACTAAATAACGTTGAGTACTTCTACATTGGACATATGCTACATTTTTTTACTGTCCTAGGGACTATATGCAACTCCAGAAGTCCTATCTTTCCTCTTTTCAAAATTTCCTTTATTGAAGTAACTCTGATGCTTCTACCAAGAGAAATACAAGATACACTTACCTCACAAATGTTTATTAAGCTCTGTAAACAAGATATAATATAAAAATTATTGAATATTTCATCTGCAGCCAATTGGTCATGTCCTATGCTAGATTTCACTTATTTCTTATTTCTACAGAGTTGTTTTATTAAGATATTCTATTCCTCATAGTCTTCTTGGAATCATAATTTTCCTACCTTCTTTAGTTTGGGATTGTGTCCATTGACTACACAGAAAGATTAACATGGATACTTCAATTTTCAAGATAGAACCTACATTCCAAATTCTGTTGTTGTGTGCATTCTTACTAACAGTGGCTATGTAGACAGTAAATGGAAGATTGTTCCAAATCTCTTACTGGTTCTCAAGAATTTTTTCATTTTATTTCCAAAGTTAAAATGCAAAGTCCAAAAGAAACAAGAACAAAGCAAAACTAAACAAGACAAAAAAGTGCATTAAAAAGCATAGCTTGTCCCCCCAGTTGAATACTGATAAATGTATTTCAGCAACAATAATCCCCCCCACAAAAAGGTCTACAATTTATAAACTTCTACAACTCTGTTTATCCAACCAATCTGACCTACTATCTACCTACTGTAAATCTCTTGTTATTCTTTGAGATCACTCCTTGTATCCATCTTGGTTGGAACCAGTGCAGCTTCGTTATAAACTTAGTTGTAATTATTGAATTTTGAAAAAATAAAAATTTTGCCCATCTCAGAAAAATTGGGGTAAGGTGGGGCTGAGAGAGAACTTTTACAGAATCATGACAAGTACATATTGTCCTGCTTTTGTACAGGGCCTGATCAGCTGCTTTTTCCCACTTATTTCTTCTAAAAATTAAGTGGTGGAGACCTATAAAATTTCAGTAAGATTCCAGTGGCCTCAATAAATTTCTTAATTCTTTTAATTCTGGAATTCTGGTATTCTCACAATTTCAGACATTGCTTTCATCAAAGCTATAAAATTGTTGAGGGGGTTTCAAGGTCTGGTTGGCTTAAAAAAATTTTTACGTACTAAACAATCAGCAGTTTTCTCCCAGATTTTCGTGGCTGAGACTTGTGAGGCTTGTTCACTTTTTGCTGTTTGAAGACGCTTGTCTCTGTTATGTTTAAATGAAAGCAACAAAGGTTCTCCTTTGGTACCCCTGTGTGTGGGGTATTCCTCTTTAATATAAATCAGCAGTTGTGCTTGATAGCCTTCAAATGTAAGCCCTTGAATGAAATGACTAATGCACTTCTGTGTGGCCTGTGAAATAACATATGCTATATTTTAAGGGAATAACAACACCTGTTTTTAAACAGGCATATTCAGTAATAAACTAAATGGTAGAGCCTGTTTATAATGAAACAGAACATCACTTCCAGGGAAAGACATTGGATAACTTCCTTCTTGCTTTTGCCTTTCTGGAATTTCAAGATTCCTGAATAATTACAGGATAGTACAGTAAAGAACACGAGGGAAGACATCATTGTGAGGAAAAAAGAAGGTGGAAAAAATCCAAGAATATATATTTCAAATTACAAGTGTCAAGACAGTGACAATTAAAAACAGTGAACATTATATATACAGTATAGTATAATGCAAGGATAAAATATTTAAACAAAGAAACATATCAATATTTGCTAAAATGTTTTGTAGATATTTAAATTATATAGAACAATTTTGTAATGCAATAAGCACTGATCAAAATATTTAGAAATTATTTAAGTTAATTATTAAAGTTAAATGTGACTTTAATGCACACTAATGAATCCTTTGGGTGGGTGGTTATAGATTTTTGGCAGTCAAAAATTGGTAAATCTCCAGCTCTTTATTAGAATATCTATGATTCATATAATATGGATTCTTTCTCTTCAAGATCGTGGTCCTAATCTTGTACCCTCAGGATACATCCATAAATTTGGAAGACATCCAAATCTGAGGCCCAGAAGGAGAAGTAAAAGGATAACTAGTATCACACTTGACATCTGATTTTTAGGTAGAGTAGCCTTTAGGAAAAATACCTGAATGTCATACTATAAACCTTATTCTTAAGTTATATTCACTCTTTGGATTGCCAACGATCAGCTTTTCTTTGCTAAATATCTGCATTTTCTTGATGGGAAATTATATCTTTCATCTTTTCTTTACCTCATATGTGATAAAAGGAAAATTATTAAAATAGTTCTTGCTGAGGGTATCAGAAGTCACCTTATAGGGGAGATGAGTAGCATAAAAATTTAATAAATCATAGAATAGCAGATTAATTCTACAACACATTCCGTGACTATAACTCTTTAGTTTGTGGTGGCTTCATTGTCCTTTGGTGGTGTATATCAGCTGGTTTAATTCCTGAATTTTAGATCAACTTTGAGCAGTTCCAAGGATTTAAGTTAATGCTTTGGATCAGATATTGAAGCTCTGTTCCACTATTACACACATAGGCTTGCTTCAATTCCAGCAATTTTTGTCTGGTATGGTGTAATAGAATTTATCTTCCTCTTGGGGAGCAGATGGATCTCTTGATCCTTCATAACCTCTAGTATGATAGCTGGCTAGTCTTCCATATTTGTGAATCATAAATCAAAATGATCTGATTATTTACTATAACTTCTTCAAGGGCTATTCAGTAACTTCAGAGTACCCACTAATTATGTTACATGCAGTCTTTAGAACTAGGGAAGATGGTGGGAACTGTGTGCTATGAAGGAAGACATGGCTCTCCCCCCAAAAATGCAGAACCCATTTGTGTGAATTCAGAAAGGACCAAAGAGTTATAGTTAGGTAAGTACGGGTAGTTCTTGTTTAGTAACTGCTCCATTTAGTGACTGCTCACTGTTATAATAGAGATAAAAAGTAGCTTCATGGCCAATCTTCACGTTTACAATTTTCTCAGGTCTCTAAAGCAAAGGAAAGCTAAAGTAAAAATATAAACATAGTTGCAGTTTCAAGTAGTGTAGTGACTGAATTGTTGTCTCAATTGTGGCTGCTAAACAAAAACTACCTATAACTAATTCTTAACAGCTATCTTTTCCATCTTGGAGTACTGATGTATAATAATGTATTTGGGTGCAAGAATCTGTCTCACATACATACATTTTGGTGTTTATAAATATATGTGTGTATCTAATGAAGTAGATCTAGTCCATAGACCTGCACAATATATTAATCTTGTCAATTTTTAGAATAACACAACATTCTGGAAGTTGTTTCATTAAGTTTTGTCACTGAAGCTTGCACTGAGGCTCTTAGATTTGCAGTCTTTCTTTCTAGAGACTCACAAAAACTAAGGTTAAATGATTTGGGGGAGGGATGGGGAGAAGCATTAAAACTTTGGAGGAAGTAATGTTGGCAGCTTTTAAAGGGCATGACTAAATTCGCAGGTGATGCTTCATGTATTGGCCTTGAAAATCCCAACAACACTTTTTAGTCTTTATGGCATTTTATAGTAGATGACAATAACACACATAAATACTCCTGAATTGGGACAGAATGTTACCTCCTTCAGCTGTATAGCTTTGCAACAGCTAGCACTTGAACTGGAGTTAGGACTCTTAGTTTTGTAAAAAGACAGCAAGTGGCATGCATACATAACAGTGCAGAGCAGCTTCCTAGCAGAAGCTTCCAGCGTTAACTAAGAGATTATGCATACATGTGATTGGCTGTTCTTCCTGGTTGCTAAGGAACGTTCTGCACTTTACTGTTTAACACTTAACTTGCAGGCTTTGTGTGATATCCTAGCATTGCTGTTTTCCCAATATGATGTTCATACTTGGAGGCAGAAGGTATGTCTTCCCAGTGGTTCTTGGTCCTGTTCTTCTCCTTTGCAACTACATATTATATATTCTTCACATGTGTTTATCAGATTCTATGATATTCTGGATGCTTCATATGAAAACATACAAAATACTGTTTTGTGAGTCTGGCTAAAATTTAAATGAAATCATCTTAATTCATCGGAGTGTTTTGTTCCCTAGCTGATTATTTATATTTCAGCAATGGGACATATATATAATGATGCCTTGGTGCATGTACCAAGTTTATTTTCAGAGAACTGAGGCTTGCAAATTTAGGGGAAAGATACTGACAAAAATGTCAAGGTTCTTGAATAAATGCAACAGACATATACAATATTTTAACCACTATCAACTGTGTTGTTGATGTGAACATTCATAAACAAAAAACCTATTCCATTTGAAGTCTATAAGGATGCATCTTCATTTAACTTCTTTATTATTTACTTCATTAGAATTAATGAAATTAATAATAAGGATGTTGGATAAACAGGTTGCCTTATATTGATTGAAAGCCCTATATTCTCATTGTTCAAAACGTAAAATCTGTGTTCCAGTTTTTAATATACAAAAGGAAATATTTATTTCCTGAGTGAGAAATAAAAGGGTTTTTACATGCAGCAACATAACTATACAGTTACATTTGTTTATTTTCTATCGTCCAATGTCCTTTCATCCCATATCCGATGTTCATGTAAAGTAACAACATTAGCGTAAAACTGAGAAACAGAGTAATTACTTTTATGAACTTTACTGAAAGGACAGTGTGAATACATGCAAATTGAAGCTGGGTTGGGAGTGATAACATAACAGACATCCCCTCCAATAGCTTGTCAGTAAATGCATCAGTTCCAAAACATTTTGTCAATATGTATTTGGAGCAGTCACTATTATCTAAGCACAAACCACAAGTAGAGTTTGTATTTGCTGATTGAGAATGTCTTCTAGATTGCTCCTCTGCTTCCAGCTGTCAGTGAAGTGAAACTTCAAAGCTAGAGAGGCAGAGACATCCGGCTGTTGGGGACCCAAAACAGGGACAAAGTGTGGTGCTTTGCCATACTATCATGTTCATTGGGCACTGGCTATTACTGGCTAAAAATATGTATTCCCATAATGCATGAATTGGGAACATTTGTGACCATTTTAGTTAGTGCTATATAGATATGTTGTAGATGCAGTTTTTATTTATGATATAATAATGAAACTAATGTTTGAGTTTTAGGGTGTTGGACTAATTGGGGAACTTGCTTTCTTTTCTTCTTCTTCTTCTTCCAGAATTTACTTGATGCTGTTCTCACCCAGAGGAGGACAGTTTACTGACAACTGCCCATTGAAGATCAGTGCATGCGTTTGTTGAAATTCTAAGATTGCTTTGTACAGTTTATGTGATACTGAAGAATCTCATTTTTGTTTCTCCATGAATTATCTATCACCTCTGGAACAGTAGGAGGTAAGTTGCTTTCTTCCAATTATTTCTTTTCTTCCTTTTTCTCCTCTCCATATCTTGGTTTTAAAATAAGAATAGCTTAATACTATAATAGATGGCTCTTGCAGTGGAATCTGTCCATGTGAATTTGCCTAAAGCAGGAATCCCTCTTCTCCTCTTTAGTTTATCTTCAGAAGTGCATTATCCTGAAGTTGTTATTACCAAATTGGTCTTTCCAATGCTTGCAATAAAGATCCTGCTAGATATAGCGGATATAGAAAAGAGCTTTGGGCTTGGAGAAGCTGAGATGACTTGCTTGATTAGAGCAAAATAGAGCTTTTATTGAGCAAAATGGACATTATTCAACAGGGAAAAAAGCTGATGAAATTAAGGCTAAAAACAAGACAAATCAATTTTTATACATAATTTATTTTGCTGGACTGATTTAACATTTCAATTCTGGAATTCACAGTTTCCACAATGCTTGTGTAATCTAGAAATAGATTTAGATTCAGGCAGGTAGTTGAAAACCTGATTTTGTTCTGGCATCTTTCTCTTGTCCACTCCTAAAACTTGAGCTAGATCTTTGGAAGTGGTGGCACATAACCACCCTTTACTAATTTCAGAAGAGTTAAGCAGAGTGCAAACTAAACTGGGAAATTAAAAAATCCTGGAAGAAGGCAATGGCAACCCACTGCCATATTTTTGCCAAGAAATAACATGGATGTGTCTATGTAATCAGAAATGTCAAACTTGCAACAAGGAAGATTTTATCTTTTTTCATGCACTGTAATCAATTAAGACTGATCTGTAGGACATGGTTGTTCTAGCATGATTGCAGGCCACTAATATTTCTTGAGGTTAGAGATACACTACATAATCTTTACCAGCCACCAAGAAGGCAAATTCTCCGGTCTTTTTCTGTTATGCATCAAAAGTAATGTTTTCCACTTTGTGCCAGCAAAAGCGATATTGTCTGGTTTACCTGCTGTGCCTGCTATACTGTACTACATTTTATTGTAGGCAGATGCATCAATTCCAGGTGGCTATTGTGAGCTCTGGACATGGGTTGTTCCCCTACATGCCCATTTTGTTCTTGACTGCTGGATTTCTTTTCTCTTCTAAGAGACCTCAGCTATTTTTTGTTCATTTTTTTTGCAAGTTTATCAGTGGAAGGTGAAAAGTTGAACCTTTTTCTTTTCATTTGACAAATGAAATGATTGACTTTTCCTTTTAAGCGATGAACTTGGTAAAAGTTCTGCCAATTTCCCTTTCTAACTTGAGTGATTGGAAGAATAGTGAAACCATGATGTTTTCTTTTTTTAATCAATCCAACACCAGACAGAGAAATATGTCACGTGCAAGGATAATAAGTGGAGAGATACTCATTCACAAAGTTTGTCAGTGAAAACCACATGTCCTGAAGGATCCATCCACAGCAAGAAAATAGTTGAAGCTTGCTTTCCCAACATGGGTATATAGTGTAAAGAGGCAGAGGAATTCACCAATCAGAGCTAGATGGTGATGATGGCGATGTTGTTATCCATTCAGTTATGTATGACTCTTGGTGATTCTATGGACCAGGTCTTTCCACATCTTCCTATCTTGCACTACTTCTTTGAGTTTTTCTGTGCTCTGGCCGATGTCAATTTTGATGGTGTCCAGCCACCACATATTTTGACAAACCGGTTTCCTTTTACTGCTGACTCTTCCAAACATAATTGCTTTCTCCAGTGAATTCCCTCGCATGACACGGCCAAAGTATCTGAATCCAGAACTGTATAATATCCTGTATTAGAGACATGGAAATAATAAGTAGGGAGAACGTCTATGAAGATTCTCATTCATCCAGATCATAGTTATATCAAAAAGTAGTAGGGAGATTACATATTAATAAGCAGGGAAATTGTATTCTTCAGCAGAAATTACCCTTATAATGCATAATATAATGTAATTTTGCCAAACTTTGCTACTAAATTATCATTCCGCCCTATTACCCTTTCTTAGAGTGATGAAGAGTTAGCTGGGCCAGGCTTTAGCCATTTTTCAGGAAGATTTGGCTATGCATATATCTATGATTGTGGTAGATTATTTAGGTTTCATATTAGGTTTGGTTTGATTTTGACTGTTTTTGGTTTTTATTTATTTGTGCTGCCTCGAGTAATAAATTGTGAATTGGGCAGCCTTATACATTTCTTCAATAAATAAATAAACTGGATAAGAAGGGAGATACTGTTGCAATTTCTTTTTTAATATGTGCAGGGTATAAATAGAAAAGCCACTCTGAGCCCCAAAGAGACTGAAAGCTTATGTGTTTGGTTTTTAAAAAAATGGCTGTACAAACTTTAATTTTTTTGTTTTTTGTTTTAGCTGAACTTTTAGCTGAAGTCTGAAAATTTATTTTGCTAATCTTATTTAGTTTAGAGTATGGTTTATTAATTAGCTATAGGTATACTTCATACCAATTTTAGAATTTGCATATGACGGGAAGTTGACATTTTCAGTTTTTCCCCCTCATGTACATAATGACTTGTTTTCTTACTGCTAAAGAACATGTTGCTATATAGTATGCGGATATGAGTGAGTAAAATTCTTTGTTTCTTAAGATCAATTGTTATCAGTGATCTCTCATCAGGATATAAAATGCGTCAAAAGTAGCAGTGCCATTATGTGTTGCCATCAGCAGTCATGTGTTAGACAGTAATCTGAGGTGGGGGGAAATGATGACATCTCACCCTTTATTTTCAGTGGTAATCTCTTTCTTTCTTTCTTTCTTTCTTTCTTTCTTTCTTTCTTTCTTTCTTTCTTTCTTTCTTTCTTTCTTTCTTTTTCTCTCCCTTTCCTTCTTTATTTTATTTTTTATTGTTTTCAGTATTTAATTTTTTGCTTACCCTAATGCTCTCCTGATGTTTTCTTTCCTTTTCCTTTCTTTGGCCTTTCCTTTCCTTTCCTTTCTTTTCCTGTCCTGTCTTTCCATTTCTTTTCTTTTCATTTCATTTCTTTTCATTTTATTTCTGTTTTATTTTAACAGATATTTTAAACATGTCACCAAGAAAAAGGAGGAACAAAAAATGAATTATAAAGAAGTTTTTAGCTTGATAAAATTGGACACAATAATCTTAGATCAGTATTGCATAGAAATGTTTCTTATATCAATTTAACTATTATTATAAACAAATTAATAATCATAATTAACAAAGGCAACCATTGTCATAAAATCAGTCAAAAAAAAGGATTGCCATCCAGAAATGATACAACTAAATGATTTTTTTGAATAAGAAGAGTAACATAAATGGGCAATGCTTGATGACCAAGCATTGCTGCTTTCTTTTGATGTCTCTGCAAAACATTAGGAACAAATACAACAAATATTTTTTCAAATATTTTGGTCTCATTTTAAAATATTATTGAGGACTCCAAAGAGATTTGGTTTATGTGGGCTATGTCTATCAAATTTATTGTATTAGAAATCTGCACAATTTATTCAAGAGCATATATCTTAATAAACAGATTTCTCAGAGCTTCCTATGTCCAAAACACAATATTTTGAGATTTTCTAGAAAACCACAATGGTCGGACAAAAAGTTGTGTTACATGTTTAAAACTCTCCTGAAGCAGATATATTTTTGACTTGAAATATTCTGATGCTGAGATCCAGAAGAATACATGGAACACTAGCTGTAGCCATGAGATAGTAATAATGACTGTTTCTTTTATAGCTACTAGCAAAGATGCAAATTTTCTGATCAAAGAGAAAAAAGGTCAAATTGGGAAAAGTGAGCTAATACAGGTAATTCCCAACTTACAACAGTTCATTTAGTGACCATTTAAAGTAATGACTGTTTTCACACTTATGGCAGTTGCAGCATCCCCATGGTCACCTGATCAAAATTCAGATGTTTGGCAATGGACTCATATTTATGATAGTTGCAATGTCTCAGGATCATGTGATCCCCTTTTGCGACTTTCTGACAAGCAAAGTCGATGGGGAAGCCAGATTCATTTAACAACTGTGTTACTAACTTATCAGCTGCAGTGATTCACCTAACAACTGTCGCAAGAAAAATTGTAAAATGGGGCAAAACTCACTTAACAAATGTCTTAACAACAGAAATGCTGGGCTCAGTTGTGGTTGTAAGACAAGGACCACCTGTACTGACCATACTATAATGGGATTCAGGGAGAGAGTCTCAGGAGGAAGCAGGCATTGAGGAGAGAAACACAGTTTGACTATCAGGTTGACTATCAGTTGAAGCTAAAGAATCATTGGTTTAAAATCATTGTGCTATAGGCATAATTGGGAAGGAACACTTGAAATAAAGGTTTGTAAAGAAGACCATCCTTTTATTATGTCCTGCAAGCCACAGATTGTGTTGATGCAGTTGATTCTGTGGGTTATATTTTCTATTTTTACTCTTTAATCTATTTGTGCTTAATATCATCGCTATGTTTTTTAAGTTGTTTTGGACTTCAGAGGTCTCTCGTCAGGCAGATGCCAGTTTGTGTGACAGACCCGTCCTACAACATAACGGCCATGCAATCTGCAATGCTCACTCCAGCATTTTTGTTTTGTTTTTATTGTTTTACAGTATATTCATTTTGTTTTATTAAATATTTTAGCAGGATGTTCAAGAGAGAAAAGAGAGGAAGAAAATGAGAAACAAGGGAAAGAAAAAGAAATAGAAAAGATATTTATAACGTATGAAACTGAATAAGGATTTTCAAAGTAACAGTGGATTACAGTGAATATAAAAATGGTCTTATGTCAATTTAGCACTTTAAAGTTATTATTGAAATCAAACTAGTATTTAGTCATTAACAATGGCAGCCAGTATGACAGGACTATTAAATTAGAGTTTCAATGTATTCTGGAAAACTTTATTCTTATCCTAAATCAGACAAGAAGTAAAATTATAAATCCATATTTTAAGAAAAAAAGCAGAACTTAAATATGATGCAAGTTCATATGCAGAGTTATACTCCATAAATGGTTTCCAAGTTAAATTATATTTAAGTTAAAATTATATTCATTGTGTTGGGTTGTTTTGTATACATACTGTGAGCTGCCCTGTAATAATGTTATGAAAAGCAGACTGAAAATCTAAACAGTGATTTAAAATACCAAGTAAAATTGAAAGTAAATCTGACTTCAAGTGGTATTGTGAGGAATTTCCCACTTGTGTCACAGAGGAAAGAACACATATAGTACATTTTAAATTAGAATGTCCAAAAAGCACTCAAATGTTCCTATGATGTTGTCCATGATCTGATCTTGTCTGTACAGCACAGCAAACACAATTTTCAGAAATGTAAGGGCAGACAACTAAGCATAGAAGCAGAATAGATGGGGGAAAGAATGAAATTCTGTCTGAGGTACTTTGATCTGTCTGGATGCGTACAGTATTTCTAAAGCAGGGGTAGGGAACTATGGCCCCTTTATGACCTGTGGACTTCAACTCCCAGAATTCCTGAGCCAGCATGGCCCAGTCATAAAGGGGCCATAGTTCCCCATCCCTGTTCTAAAGGAAGGATAGCATGAATTCTCTTCAGTCATAACTTGGCTACTTAAATTTATAGAAAAGTTGTAAGTAAAAGGCATGTTATAATACATGAGAAGTATTGTTTAAAAATATTAGGAGGTGTTGTAATTAAAAATATACAGGTTGTCCTTGACTTACAATAGTTCATTTAGTGACCATTCTAAGTTTCAACGGCACTCATAAAAGTGACATATGTTCATTTTTCACACGACTGTGGCAGCATCCCCATGGTCATGTAATCAAAATTCAGACGCTTGGCAACTGACTTATATTTATGACAGTTGCAGTGTCCCAGTGTCATGTGATCACCCTTTGCGACCTTCTGACAAGCAAAGTCAATGTTTTTGGCACAGATTTTTTAAAAAAATTATTGGTAAACAGTAACCCATTTCATCAGAAATTATGGAGCATTCAGTGAATCTAGTGTTTTCTATCTTAGAGTCATAAATTAATTTTACAAGAGAAGCAAAAAAGAAACGTTGTGTATTAATGTTAAATGAAGAGATGGCTCAATCTGTGGTTTTAAGTGTATGCATTTTAGAAAGGACAATGATTCTGAACTTGCTATGCATGAATTGTGAGTATGTTTAAAACAACCACAGGTATAGGAGACATTTTTTATCACAAATGATTTTTTTTCAAATTCCAAGAGTATTTTTTGTAGTTGAGACATTGTCAAAATTTCATCAAGATTTGTAAATAATAATAATAATAATAATAATAATAATAATAATAATAATAATAATAATAATAATAATAATAATAATAATAATAATAGTTGGAAGGGACGTTGGAGGTCATCTAGTTCAACGCCCTGCTCAGGCAGGAAACCCTATACCAGGGGTAGGCAACCTCGGCTCTTTTATGACCATGAGTCATAAAAGAGCCGAGGTTGCCTATCCCTGCCCTATACCATTTCAGACAAATGGCTGTCCAGTCCCTTCTTAAAAACTTCCAGTGTTGGAGCATTCACCGTTTCTGGAGGCAGACTGTTCCACTGGTTAATTGTTCTAACTGTCAGGAAGTTTCTCCTTAGTTCTAGGTTGCTTCTCTCCTTGATTAGTTTCCACCTGTTGCTTCTTGTCCTGCCTTCAGGTGCTTTGGAGAATAGCTTGACTCCCTCTTCTTTGTGGCAGCCCCTGAGATATCGGAACACTGTTATCATGTCCCCCCTCGTCCTTCTCTTCATTAAACTAGACATACCCAATTCCAGCAACCGTTCCTTATATGTTTTAGCCTCCAGTCCCCTAATCATCTTTGTTGCTCTTCTCTGTACTCTTTCTAGAGACTCAACATCTTTTTTACATCATGGTGACCAAAACTGGATGCAATATTCCAAGTGTGGCCTTACAAGGCATTGTAAAGTGGTATTAATACTTCACGTGATCTTGATTCTATCCTTCTGTTAATGCAGAGGGATAGAATCCTTGGGTTGTGATTTGTCTAGCAGTCACACAGGAAATAAGATTGCAAAGATTGGGCCCATTTTTACATGAAAGGTAGCTGTGTCTAATGGTAGAAAGGGATTTCAAGATATGAGTTTGTCGGGACTATTTATATTTGCCATCCTACTTAGACAGCTCAGGACAAGTAACCACATGTTTCAAAAATACATGGCTGGATTTTAGTCCTTTGGGGCCTGAGCTATTTCAAACTTTACTATTCAAATTTGAACCAGGAGCAGTGTTGGAAACAATATGGAAGTTTATTGAAAATTCATGAGCAAATGTCATAATTTATATTCTAATCATCTTGCACCATGATTGAAAATTGGTCTAGCTTGTTAGTCTCCCCTTTTAAAAAAAAAGGATATGACAAATGAATCTCATCGGTTTGCATTCTGTCACCCATAAAAATGTTTAATGATTTGTTTCCCTTCCCCTGAAACCTAGGAAAGTTTGATTGCCACCAGACTGTTTATAGCACACAGCTTAGAGAAGTTCTTGTCCAGCTGTTTCTCAGTAGCCTTAATGTTTAGGACATGGTTTTAATTCAATGAATGGTTTGTGGGACTTTTACACAGATTTTCCCAAGGGTTGTTTCCTCTGAATAAGGAGCGAAGTATGGGAAACTGAATAAGGAAGAATGTTTTTTTTTTAAAAAAAAAAATTAAAGGAGAGGAATGTATGTTAAGATACAAATGTTCTAAAACTGCAGTATTTTAACATTTTAAAACAACACTTCTACAGGAGAATCCTTCACCAGTTTGAAAGCAGCTCCAGATGTCTCCAGACATTGGTTGCAATGGGCAGATGATCAGAATTCTGACTTAGTTGTGCTACAAGAGCTGCTAGGAGATACTAGCATTTGCTGGATGTAGTAACAATCTCCATTTCTGGGACTGCTTAAATTTGGAGCTGATAGGTATCAGGACAACCTTATTAACCAAGTCAGTTCCACAATCCTGGTAAAAGTCCCCTTTAATTTCCCCCAATTATAAAAGGAAACTTCATTAGCACACATGATACAACAACAACAACAATAATAATAGAGTTGGAAGGGACCTTGGAGGTCTTCTAGTCCAACGCCCTGCTCAGGCAGGAAACCCTATACCATTTCAAACAAATGGTTGTCCGGTCTCTTCTTAAAAACTTCCAGTGTTGGAGCATTCACAGCTTTTGGAAGCAGGTTGTTCCACTGATTAATTGTTCTAACTGTCAGGAAATTTCTGCTTAGTTCTAGGTTGCTTCTCTCCTTGATTAGTTTCCATCCATTGCTTCTTGTCCTGCCTTCAGATGCTTTGGAGAATAGCCTGATTCCCTCTTCTTTGTGGCAACCCCTGAGATATTGGAAGACTGCTATCATGTCACCCCTAGTCCTTCTCTTCATTAAATTATATTAAAACACTAGCCTGTATAATATACACTATAACCCCTCCCCCTCCCACTGCTTGACTTTCCCTGCTTTAACAAGCATTGTGCACTGAACTTTTGCCTGGCTGCAGCTGGCTGCTAAGTTTCACTTCATGCCACCATAATTTCTTTCAGTGGGAATTTAAATGCAGGAGGAATGACATCTCCATAGCCAGGCAGCTTTCCACCCATTCCAATAATTTAGCTTTTTTTTAAAAAAAATGTCAAACATATTCAGCATCTGTTGAAAACATGGGGAAGAAGGATGAAAGCATTCCCTCCCACTCCATCTTTCTGTTTGGAGCAGATGAGGGTTTTTTGGTATTTTTTTGTTTTAAAAACTACTCCACAAACTGGCTTGGCTCAGTTAGACAGGGCACCGACTGAATGACAATTTTTGTTTTTTGTGTTGGTTGATTGGGGAAATCTCTGATTGACTCATGGCATTCCTTGTGTGCTCTCAGCTTTCAACATTGGCAGGATAGGATGGAAGGCAATTGCAAAGCTAAATTCAAATCAGTTTGGAGCCACTGAAAAGTGGAAGTTGTCGTTATAAAAGCACTGTTAGTTTTATTGAAAAGAATGCTTTAGTTGTATTGAAAAGCATACTATCCAAATTTTGTTTTGATCAGAGAGACATAGAGTTGAAATGGCTAATTTGTGATACATGCAAGACTCCACATTAAAATATATATTTTATAATTGGTTCCTCTATCTCTCTGGATAACTGGTTCCAACTGCTGAATTGCTCTGTTAAAACACTTTATTTTATATGCAGCCCAAATGCCTTCCTATAACTTAAAACTGTATCCTTTACCTTGTCCTTTGGGATGATAGAAACAGGTCTTGAGCTCTGCTGCTGCATACATAAAAAGTAGGTGGAGCTTCAATCTACCCATTGTAGCTGCCATCTTGACTTCCTTTGCCCCACCATTGATGTGTGTTGGATATCTACACAGTTTACTGAAGCAGTAAGATTGTTGGCACTGTGGAAAAATATTCTCAGCAACCCACTTGAAATAGATGTGTTCATAGTCTTGTCTGCCAAAATTTTGTGGAATTAATGAAAGCTGATATCTTTGACTTGAGTGCAGGAATTTGAGTTTTGAGCTACTTTTCATGAATTGGTGAATAAAGTGCTTTTCCTTTCAGTTTGAGATTCAGCCAGTCTGAATTGAGTAAGGTTGCCACAAAATATTACATGAATAAGGTATCCTTTCACCTGCAGTTCCTTCCTCCAAATTTTTGTGATTCAAGCACATGGGATTTCCTTCACAAATACTTAGATTTTGCAGGAATGAAACTGACATAATAACAGAAAAACGGGGAAGACTGTTTCACAATTTGAAATATATGGCAATAATGTGAATTAAAAGTGTAATATCAATGGGTCAGAATCTTAGAATCCCTTTGTAATAAGAAAAAGGAGATTAAAATTCTTGAATTGATGTTTTTTCTTTTTTCCCACTCTTTTTGTTTTGTCATCTTATGTTAAGAGATGCTTTATAGCATTAAAAGAGAATATAAGTTGGAATCATGGTATTAGTTGTACCAGATGCCTGTGTCAATGTGCTTTTTTTAGAAGTTATAAATACATTTTAATATCAAAGGAACTATTCCTTCAAAGGGAATTGTTCCCTTTTATAATTCACATCAAAACCTCAATAAGGGGTGGAAACATTCTTGTTCGAAAAATGGCTTTGCTCAGAGCAATTTGGCTTACTTTTGAGGAAACAGAGAGGATTTTGAGGCTGAGTAAGCAAATAATGAAATATATGAACATGCCACTAGCTAATTAGTGAATTTTAATAGATTAATATCATGCAGATATTTTACTGGCATTTATTTGCAGTACAGCTATTAATGAATTCCAAAGACAATGCCACGTAGCTTCAAATCTTCAAATAATATTATGCCTTTATTTCCTTTGAATATGGCAGGAATATATAGAAGGCTTTTCTTTTTTATATACAAAAGGAAAAAATTATATAAATATGCCATGTGATCCCCTCTCCCCCATGAAACATTATTTCATTGGCAACTGACTCAGATTGTAGGGTCCCGGAGTCATGTGGACCTTCTGACAAGCAAAGTCAAAGGGGAAGCCAGATTCATTTTAAAATCATGGTACTGACTTTACAACTGCATTGAATAACCTGAAAGAAAGATTATAAAATGGGACAAAACTCACTTAACAGCTTTCTCACTTAGCAACAGAAATTACGACAAAAATTGTTGTAAGTCAGGGACTTCCTGTAGTTTTAATTGAATTCCTTGCAGAAAGAGATTCGTACTTTATGATAATGTTAGGATGTTATAGAAAGCTTTTTTTTCCTGATCAAATATGACCTATAAAGGCTTTTTTGAAGTAACAAGGAACATAATCCTGTTTGAAAATCAGTCTTCTACTTGGCTTCCCTGGTTTCTAAAGTATCTATCAAATGTTTTTCTGTTAGTTTAGATAGATGAGAAATTTTGTTCTGATCTCGCCTTGGATATATATTTTTCTGTTGCCTGGCATGCTCTGTGGTAAAATCTGTGAGTTGTTACCATTTTAGTGTTCTGTGTATAATACATGGATTGAAATTATAATGGATGAATTGCAAGATGTATGATTAGGGTAAGATGTTGGTACCACATGCCATTTATAAACAGTGCTCACTTGACCTGTTTTCTTCCTAATATGCTTGTTCACAGCTGTAGATTAGAGATTAAATTGCACCTGGGCCATAATAGAATCCAGTTCCTTTTTTATCAGGTTACTTCACATGATGATGATTTGATTTTTTCCAAGAAAGTGGAGCATATCATGAGAAACCTTTACAGAACCAAGATCACCGATTCTGTAAATGTGACTGCTTCTCTAAAGGAAATATAGAGCTAAATTAATAGACTAGAATATTAATTACTTTACTAAGTGGTTCACTGGACAAATATTTCCAATCTGAATTCAGATAGGCTGAATTTTGGAAACAATTGATTGTTGGATTGCCCACTTGGGGACTTAATTAAATATTAGTTTTACATGGTGTAAAAGCATTTTGATCTTTCCACACAAACAATCATGAGTTTAGAATGTCACTTTTTCTGTTATTTACAGGTAGGCTATTTAGTAACTTTTGGTTCATTTGAATAGCATTCTTGACAATAACTGAAAGTTTTAAAAATAAATACTTACAGTTCATCCTATTTAAGAACTCCATCCTATTTAAGAAGTGCCATTTTGCTACGCTAATAGGTTCTGTAACCTAAAGACTTTATATACGAGGTCATTGGAGCCAATATAGATTTATTATACTTAGGTTAATTTCTGTTGGTATCATCATGCCAATAATTGCTAGCAATTATTTTATTACATCAGCATACATATTTATCCTATGTCTAATTTACAATAGCTAGAGATTATATGAAAGCATTTGAAATGACTTTTATCATTCTTATAAAATTATGTATTTCAGCTTGGTCTTTCTGAATAAATTTAACAATCTTTCGCTTCAACCTGAATTATTTTATATCTTAGAATTCATCACGCTTTGCCAAATCCTTTAATCACATTATGCTTAAGAAAGCAGAAGTAGAGATGGTGGAGAGGTGGAATTCTACCTAGATTAATGTGTGTAAAGACTGTGTCTGCTAAATGCTTGACAATCAATATTTTTATTGATTAATGCAGTTGATGGTTAGGCATAGTAATGAATGAATTCATTTGAAAATGTATTAATTTGATTATAATATTCTATAGAGATAGAGAGGGAAATTTTTAAGAAATAATGGGTATATTTTTACTATGTTACTGGTTTTTTTTTTAAAAAAATGGATCACCATGATTCCACGTGGGTTCTTAAGCTATGTTGGTGTAAAATGGAAAACCAATAAAATTGTTTTGGAAGACAATATCTGGCTGCTTTTCAGGGAGAAGTTCTAGAATGAAAACAATTTTAAATTGAGATTGAGATAAACTTGAGCTGTCAGATGAAAAATAGGAATTAAAGACAATGGAATAATAATAAAAAAAGGATTTTGGATCATTCTCATAATCTACGGATTGCACTAAATCTGATAAAAAGAAGTATGCATGGAAACAGAATATATTATTTAGCATCCAGATCTGTATTTTATTTGGAACTCTAGAGATTTTCTTTTTCCTTCTGTTTGTTTATTTAATTAAAGGGTGGGAAACTGCATGAGGTAATTGGTGGTTCTAGCATTACTTGAATTTGAGAACCTTGTCTAATTTTGCATGTTGTGTGCTCCATGTATTGGCACATTCTTGTATTTAATCCTTTGAACTATTTTAATTTTTTGTTCTTGCCAGTTCTCTCTCCTCCCTCCCCTCTTTTATTTACTTTTTTAAAAGCAAACTTGACATAATTTTAAATTTTAAATATGTGTGCATATCAAGTGATTGCTATCTGGATTTCTATTTTGCTGTTAATTAACTTACATAAAATGGCTCTGTGACAGTCACATATATACATAAGTCTTAGAGGATTGGTTTCTAGCTTTGGTTAGAACATCCAAGAGGGATGTACCTAGTCTTAAGACTAATGGCAGTAGCATGTTAGAGAATTTTTTTTAATCTTCTGTTGATATTGTTAATCCTCTTTAAAGTCATTCAATTTGCCACTAACATGTGATAGTGAATTCTATAGTTCAGTTTTGTTTTCATTGTCTTATCTAACTCTCCCAATATTCAAATGTACTGAATGAGTTTCTGGTTCTAATGTTATAAAAAGGAGATTAAAAACTCTTCTCCATGTCTTCCTTGACAGTACCATGTAAAATTCTGTCCAGGTTCCGTTTTTCTGAATCCTTTGCAGATACAGTGGCCAACATTGTGTATTCCAAATATACACTGAGATGAAATGTTTAAGGTATTCAACTGGGTCCAGACCCAGATTCAAATCCACACTCAGATGCTGATGTTGATGCTGACTGAATACCTTTACTTACTAGGTCATTAAACCCAGTCTATCTCACAAAGCAGTTGTGGGATAATACGTGAGGAACCGTTAATGTACAGTGCTTTGAATTCCAAAGTTCCAATAAAAATGCCAGTCAACAGGGGATTTACCATTTTCACAGCAGCCATAGGTTGATTTTTCATTGAGCTATTTATTATAACTTCAAAATTCCTTTCCTATCAGTTCAGGCTCCCTTATCATGAGTCCAAGGAAACAATATGATTTTGTTGCATATGTAGATCTCCTCTTGCAAATGAGGTGTGATGACTCCCCTGGATGCTTCCCCAGATACATCTCTAGAAGTCACTTTGGAGGAGGATGAACCAGTTCCAGACATGTCTGAAGGGGAGTTGGTCAGTGGCTCCAAATAGTCGTCTGAAAGGGATTTGGCTGAAGCACAGCTGCAGCAGAACAGGCCTGAGGCTTTAGGTGGGGAAAGCATGCAGCTGCAGCCAATCAGTGATGAAGAAGAGGAGCTACCTTCTGCATCTGATCCAAGAATACATAGGGCAGAGAAAAGGCAGGAGTAGAGAAGTCAGCCAGATTACTCATGAGAAGACAGCCTCGCCCTTCTTGATGGGCTGCACTGGAAGCTGGCACAGCAGACAGATGGAGGTGATGCTGGGAACAACGTGTTTATTTCCTAGCTATGTGTTTTCTAGTCGTGATTCTTGCCTTGTTTTGGAATGACATCGTGCCTTATCTTGATCGTGCCTTGTGAATTTTGGACTTTTCTTGCCTCGTGAACCTTCTTGTGTTGTGGATTTAATTTTGCCTGGTGGGTTTATTTTGATTGGGAAATTTTCAAGTGTCTTGTGGACTCATTGGCCATTGCTCTGAGGATTAGCATTGGTCTGCTTGTGGCTGTACTTAATTGGGACAGCTCTGGGTTTTTGGTGAAGGGAGTTCCTGGGGAATATTAATAAACCACTAAACCACAGTTATGTGTGTGTGAGCAGGACAGCACAGAGGATTGAAAATAGGTCTGGATTTAAAAATCTTAAGGCTGTTTTAAAAGAACTGTAAGATCAGAATTTTGTATTGATCTTTGGAGACATTTTATTACTGTACCAGGTCTCAAGGTTCATTTTTTATGTGCGAAATCTAATGGAAATCAAACTGGGTTTTTTATTTTCTGAATCATAAAGGCTGTGCATTTATTTATTCTGAAATCTGTTTTGTCTCTGATTGCCTTGCAAATATGATTAGTGGAGTTACATATATTTTGAAACAGGAAGAAATTTCCCAAAGTCATATTCAGAATTTGAACATTTATGAATTAAATAATTTAAATTATTATCATCATATTTTGTATTTTACTTTTGATGTTTTGGATTTATATTGTGGACTCTTGTAAACTGATTTACAGTTGATAGGCATTAAAAAAATAAAGAAAAATGAAAAATATTAAGTAATAAAATAAAATATAACTAATGCAGTGTTGAGATTTGTACTTGATCTGGTTAACTATGTTGTATGAATACAACCACTTTTTAGCTAATGAGGCAATATTATCTATTTGTTTAACAGCACAAATTTATCATCCATTATGGTAAGTTTTCTGGAAGGGAAGAAAGCAAGCAAGGGAGTTTTGTTATACCCTGTCTGATAGGTTCTTCCAGTTTGCCTAAATGGGTTTTTAATTCTTAGCTCTAGTTTACCTAGAGCTTTTCTAGGAATATATTTTTACATGTTGTTGCAGGTTCCACTGAGGCTCTTACTAATTTTAAACACTGTTCAGTATTATCTGCCTTCCTATCTAAATTCATTATGCAGTACATCTCATAACATCAAGATCTTAGGCTATATATCATTAAATAAAACATTTTATGTGATAGTGTGTAATCTTAAGATAAAGTTGCAGAAATGTTTTTATTTTGGTGTCCCCTTTGACACAGTAGAATCTAATCTAGAGCAGAGGTCCCCAACCTTTTGGGCACCAGGGACCGGTTACATGGAGAGAGGTTTTTCCACGGACCAGAGGGGGCGTGGTTTTGTGTGTTGCCTGCATCCTGTGGATGGGGCTTTCCTTGTTTATGTGGCCCGGTTGCTGACATGCCGCAGCCCGGTTCTTGTCAACGGACCGGGGGCTGTGGACCCCTGATCTAGAGGATTTTTTTTTCACTTGATAGGACCAAAAGAAAGCCAGCCATAGCTTCTTAAGTTTGAAAGACTGGAGCAATTGAGGGCTCTAAAATCAATTAAACAGTTGGAATGGGCTAGGTATTATTATGCTGTCATTTAGGGAAACTGGAAACAGACTAAAAATTAGTGTGCATCTCAAGTTTATAGATCAGTAAATCTGAGGATGCTCTAGAGACCAGACCATAAAAAAGCTGCAGAAGTTTGGAGTTCAAGATGGGCTCCTTGTGCTATATGTTTTGTTTTATTTTCTCTGTTAGATTTAAATAACGAAGAGTCTAATGGGTGCTATACCTCTGGATCCACTTGTTTGAATTATTTGGTTCTGTATAACATGTTATTTTTGTGGCTTCTTCTGTTATTGTTGCTATTAGAGGGGCTGGGAAAGAGAAGACATAACAAAGGTGTGTTATCTCTCTTCACCACATAAATCATGTCATTCTTTTCTACCCTTTTGTCTAGGACATTCTTCTGTTACTAGTGTGAAAAACCAGCACCCTCCCCGTTCCAAAACCTTTTTATTTCAAAATTCAGGTTACAGCTCCAGAAAGCCTTTGTGGTACAATTCAAAGAGCTAACTTGCAGAAAAATATAGGTAGCTTTATCTAATAACAAAAGACATAAATTAGTTACTGAACAGAGGAATGTTGACTCCTCTCAGGATTCTGCAGGGACTGCCTGCTTAACAAATATGGTACCAATTTATCTTCCTCTATTTATTTTCATTAAGAAACAGAATAAAGTGTTCTCTTATTTAGAGACAAAATACTATTAAGGTCCAGCTGTAGGCAATGGCGATGGACTGAATAGCAGAGAGTCATGCTATGAGATATCAATAATGTTTTGTTTCATAGTTATCAGCATTATCTACTTAATGTAGTTATTTAGTTAAGAGCCTGCAACTTTGCTCTTAGCTGTTGGAATGGTGCTTAGAAAGTGTCCCTGGCAGGTAGTAGGGATGAAGAAATACTAGTTTCTATCAGTATTTCCCCAGTCTGAAATCCTTTCTGTTCTGCTTTTTCACTTATTTGCATTAAAAAGGGTGGATTTCACATAACATGTATTTTCCCCTAATATAATGCATTTTATGTATGCTTTTCAATTTTGGCATTTTTGTTGCATACTTTTCACATTTGTGTACACATCTTATGGTTGGCAAACTGCCTCATAATATTTGGTGAATTGTGAATGCTGAAGAATAGCTCCATTTTGTTTTGGAAGTTGATTTAATAAGATTAGATATTTATGATACATTGTATACTAAATAGCTGTGTCTACCATTCCTGATAATTAGTGGTTCCTGTATTTAAGGCAAGAATCTCATTTAATAATAATAATAATAATAATAAGCCCTTTATTATCAAAGTATAACATATATACAGTGAAATTGGCTGAGCCTCCCTCTGTGTCCCCCCTCACCACAAACTTGCGGTGACTACAAACCCCCAACTTATTTCACCCTGTGAACTAATTGCACATCATGCCGGCCCCACGAGTTTGTCATGCATAAAGTTATAAAGTTATGTCCCATTCAGAAGCCTGACAGCCGATGGATAAAAGCTGTTCTTCAGCCTGTTGGTACGGCTCGCTATGTTTCTGTATCTCCTACCCAATGGTAGGAGAGTAAAAAGGTACCAACCAGGGTGTGAGTCATCCCTGAGAATTTTCCTCACTCTGCCAAGGCAACTGGTGATGTCATCCGGTGGAGTCAGGGAACAGCCCACGATGTCTTGTGCCGTGCTCACCACCCTCTGCAATACCTTCCTGTCCGTGGCTGTCAGGCCAGCATACCAAACCACAATACAATATGTGAGAACGCTTTCAATAGTAGACCGGTAGAAGAAGGTCATGAGTCATCGTTCTACCCTGTTCTTCCGCAAAACCCGGAGGAAGTGGAGTCTCTGTTGGGCCCTTCTGGCCACTTGGGCTGTATTAGTTTTCCAGGTAAGATCTTCACAGAGGTAGACTTCCTCCTTTGAAGGAGGAAACTCTCTCCACACAGTCCCCTCTGATGTAAAGTGGGGCAGGTTCCTCTCTTTTCCTCCGGAAGTCTAGCACCATCTCCTTCGTCTTGCCCATGTTCAGGTGCAGGTTGTTCTCTAGGCACCATGAGGATAGTTTTTTGATAGTGCTTTCCAATGGGGATCAGAAACTTAATTTTTCACAGATACCATATTAGTGCTACCCTGTTATTTGTCTCGTCCCCAAGTATTAGTACAATATTGTTCTGTTTAAGTGCATCAAGCATTATAGGAAGTTTGATGAGTGATCTCAATTAGGTTAGGTAAAGCAGGCAGTGGGAAAGGAAGACGTGGATATCTTTTAAGTTATGAATATTCAAAGATTAGGTATTATTTTCTTCTTGTTCTGTGAATTTACCAATTTAACTCTGAACTATGGAAGATGTTGGCCCGGTTCAGAAAAACAAAAAGGGAGTAAGCAGATCTTTGTTTTGGGCCCATGTGCACCTTGACTCTCAACTAAAGACACTAGATGTGAATACATAACAGTTTTGGATTTTGATATTACTTTGACCCTGATTGGAGCTGGCAGCACATGTGGTACACAGGCCATAAATGTTCAGGTTTGTAAGTCTTTGAAACTAAACCTGTAGGTTGATGAAAAACCTATTTGCTTTACTGCATTAGTAAATATTTTTCATGTTCTTATGCACGACTACTGATGTAAACCTGTTGTGAGTTATGAACCTCTTACTTCAAGCTGGATGCTTCAATTGGTGTGTGGCTTCTCTCACAATACAAGGTTACCCCTCAGTGCACTTCTTTTGTGGTTGTCTACTGTATCTCATTTAGTTTTTGTGCATTCTAGGTATAATACATCTTTGAATTAAGATAAGATATAGTACTGGGTTTGAATGGGTGGGTGCGGGAAAAAGTAGTTGCAGTTGTCTTAATTGTGTTTTGGAATAGAGTTCAACCATATTCACATCCTAACATTGAGCCCTATTGTCTTTTAATAGACTATTCATGTTGGAAGATGAGATGGATTGTATCCTTCTCTCTTTTGTTCGGTTACTATCATACGTTACATCAATGAACTGTGAGCTATTTAGTCTTCAGTTGATTCCACATTGTTGCTGCAATATTTTCAAACTTTTTTAAACAGATCATTGCTTAGGTGGAACTTAAGGAAAAGGATCATTTCAACTGGGGAGGTCTTTAAACTGCCAGCATGGAATGACTTGATGGCCATGTCCAGACAACACACTTTCTGTTGCTTACATGGTTATGACTTCATCCAGCTGTACATGCTGGCTTTTTCCTACATTCTTTCCACTAATAGCTAGTTTTAAGTTTATTTCATGAATCAGATTTCTTCTTCAACGCGCTAAGAAGAAAAACAACCTAAAGAACTTATAAAAGATTTTTTTTTCTTTAAGTCAGCAGGAATTGTTGCTGTGCTTTTGTGTTTGGATGAATCCATAACTTAATATAATCTAAACTTTGTTGGTTATCTGAAAGAACCCAATAGTTAAGCAATTTCCTTGCTATTTATATCTCATGATTATAAACATTCTGTCGGGGAGACAGTTTGGGTGTTTCTCTTCTTGTAAACATCATAGTAGTACTGTACAAAGTCTGCTTATAAAAATTACAGATAGATAAAAATGTAGATAAAATGTAGATAAAAACCCACATTTGTTTTCTGAAATTAAGGCATACTGCTGAAAGATGCAAAACAAATAGTGAAAGTTACATTTTTAAAGTTACATAAGGAAATTTGCTTCAAAGGAATCTGAAATGGACAGCCATTTGTCCGAAATGGTATAGGGTTACCTGCTTGATCAGGGGGTTGGACTTGATGACCTCCAAGGTCCCTTCCAACTTTATTATTATTAATTATTAATACATATTAAGCCATTGAATTCATTTTTTTCATTTTTCAATAATGAAATAGAGAGAGATACTTGTGGATAATTGTTAACTTTGTTCTTGGGTGTTAACAGCTAGATAAACTAGGCGAGGATGAATGTATACTACTTATATTAGGATAACTGGTGAATGTAAATCATTTAAACATCCCAAGAATTAAAACATAATAGCCCCCACCCCACTCCAGCCACAAAATACTACACTAGAATACAGTTTTACTAATACAACTAGTAATATGGTCTGGAATTATTGACCATACATCTCTTGTAATGGCTAAAGAGCATTTTTACTGATTATTTGAAGAATATGACTGCATCTAAGGAAACTTGTTTATGGGAATGATCCAAGAGAGGCCATAAAGTCCTGAGAAACTGCAAGTTCTTGATTGTATAGATGAGTTATGTCAGAATAGCAATCACAATTGCTTTCTAAAGACCTATCTGAATGTATCTAATATTATTTACTGGCTTGTTTTTCTTTTTCTCTTGTAATGAGATTAGCAAAATCATTTTTATAAATCACTTTCTGTTATCTCTGGAAAAATTATGCGTATATTTGTGAATGAAGTATTGTGTTAAGTAACTTAATGCTGCAGACATTGAGCATGCCTGGAAAGCTAAATGAATGTAACATTGTATAAACTCTTCTTTGTCAAGATCATATCTCAAACTGTATCATAAGGAAGTTGTCCTTAAGGTTTGGCACCAATTATTGGGATTGTCTTTGTACAGTTTTTCTTAATTAGATTTTGAAACAGAAGTCACATTCCATGACACTTGCATGAATCAAAGTCTCAGATAATGCAAAGTATATATTTCCAAACTTTCTCTTTGCTAGCAATATTTGGAATGAAAAAGAATGTTTGCAATGGAAAGGGGATAGTTTGAACTGAT
Source organism: Protobothrops mucrosquamatus (assembly GCF_001527695.2). Taxonomy (NCBI): domain Eukaryota; kingdom Metazoa; phylum Chordata; class Lepidosauria; order Squamata; family Viperidae; genus Protobothrops; species Protobothrops mucrosquamatus. The sequence goes on along the minus strand of NW_015386492.1, from coordinate 911,979 downwards.
TTTTAAGAGCTAACAGTACCATGATCTCATGTAACAAAATGGATGAGGATATATTCTAATTTGAGCCAGAGCATTACTCTAAAGAACTACGTACTTCAACACAAAATATTCCTGCTCCTCTCTCTTACTCAATAAATATTAATTTGCCAAACTTCAGTTGCATTACCTCTCTCATCAAACTACTCCAGTAATAGGATAATTTAGACTAGCGTAAGCAACATGATAGTCTCCAGATGTTTTAGACTATTGTGTTTGTTAATCCTAGCTAGCATGACCAATGGTAAACAATTACTATATAGGAACAGCAATGCAAGGCATCCAGGAAAGCATAAATTAAAAATTAAACTTTAATGAACTTTATTCCAATATTTTTCCAAAATGACAAAATATTGACTAGCTTATATACTAAAATATTTATCCAGATCTTTGCTTTCCATATAACTTGAATGTGTTCTTCTACTATCATGTGACAGCTACCTGAATATGGGTACTATATTGCTGTTTTCATGTTACCGCTTCTCCAGGCTAAGCATTTTTATCTTCTACTAGATCCAGCTTGGTGTTGTCTATTTTGAAAGTGGCTTTTCACAGCTTTCATGTTCTCTACTGAGGAGACACAGTTTCATTGACTACAAGATAGAAAATTGTAGGTTAAGGTAGAAAAATGTGGTTAGGTAGCATCACCACCAGACGGATTCTTAATTGGCTGACCAACCACACTCCGTGTGTAGTCCTTAATGGAGCTGCATCTACATGGAGGCGTCATGGATCCGCCCTCAGACTTCTCTCCAGATGCGAGTTCAGAGGAGGAGGGTGAGTTTGAATCTGCAGAGGAAAGTATGGAGCCGAGTATTGGTCAGGATCGGGGCTCAGAGATGCTAGCTTGATAAAGCAGCCTCAGCTGGATTGATTGGAGGAGCCTGAGCTGAGGGAGATGAGGCACAGCTGCAGTATATTGACCGGGAGGCTCTAGGTGAGGACTGGGAGCAGCTGCCACCCATTAGCAATGAGGAGTATGTGGAGTCCACATCTCCTGATCCAAGGACATATAGAGCAGAGATGAGACAGGCAGAATGCCGGTCAGCTAGACTACTAATGAGAAGGCAACCTCACTTCTCATGAAGGACTGCACTGGCATTGCCTATTTAACCCCGCCCTGAGGACTTGAGTGTTGCTGGAGCAGCATGCCCAGTTCTGTGCCTTGTGTTGTTTATCCTGGCCTATTTGACCCTGGACTGCTTTCTTGGACTTTGTGTGTGCTCATTGGACTCAGTTACCCAGTGATTCTTGCTGTACTAATTTGTGGGTGACACCAAACTGGCAGGAATAGTCAACACTCCGAAAATAGGCTCAAGATACTGAAGGATCTCAGTAGGCTTGAGCATTGGGCCCTATCTAGCAAAATGAAATTCAATGGTGCAAAAAGTAAGGTTCTACATTTAGGCAAGAAAAACCAAATGCACAGATATAGAATAGGTCAGTGATGGTGAACCTATGGCATGGGTGCCAGAGGCAGCACTCAGAGCTGGCACTCAGAGCCTTCTCTGTGGGCATGCGTGCTGTTGCCCCAGTCCTAGGCCTTCAGCTGGGTTTTATAAAACCTTTTTGCTTTAGGCCTCCACCGCCGTGTACAAAAAAAAAAAGATTCAATCAGTCAATTTCAACTTCTTGCGGGGAAAAAAAGATCTTGCAAAGTTGGAATTGATTGAACTTTTTAGTCCCACCCAGTCTGCTGTTACCACCGCAGCCATGCCCACCCAATGGGCCACACCCACCCGGCACCCGACGATGCATAAGTGGGTTTTGGGTTGCAGTTTGGGCACTCGGTCTCTAAAAGGTTCGCCATCACTGGAATAGGTGGTACCTGACTAAATAGTAAGTGCAAAAGGGATCTTGGAGTCCTAGTGGACATTCACTTAAATATGAGCAGCAATGTGCTGCAATGCCATAAAAGCCAACACAGAGGGATAGAATCAAGATCACACTTGCAATATTGCATCTAGTTTTGGTTGCCACGATATAAAAAAAGATGTTGATACTCTAGAACAGGCATGTCAAACTCGCGACGTCATGTGACGTCGCACGACATATCGGAGCTTTTTCTCCATTGCCGGCAATGGGGTGGGTGCGGTTTTGGGATGACACGTCCGGCCCATGGGCCGGCAGTTTGACACCCCTGCACTAGAAAGAGTGCAGAGAAGAGCAGCAAAATATTATTAGGGGACTGGAGGCTAAAACATATGAAGAACAGTTGCAAGAAATGGGTATGTCTAGTTTAATGAAAAGGACTAGGGGGGTGACATGATAGCAGTGTTCCAATATCTAAGGGGCTGCCACAAGGAAGAGGAGGGGCAACTTATCAGTGGAACAACTTGCCTCCATAAGTTATGGGTGCTCCAACACTGGAAGTTTTTAAGAAGAGATTGGACAACTATTTGACTGAAATGTTATAGGGTTTTCTGCTTGAGCAAGAGATTGGAGTAGAAGACTTCCAAAGTCCCTTCCAACTCTGTTATTCTGATTAAATGGGAGATGCCTGAGACAACTACGAGACCATTTATGCTTTGCTGCCTGCAGTTACATCTTACTCGGATCCTAGGTATGGGAAGACAAAACTTGAATTTGGGCAATTTTTTTAATAAGCAAAATGTTATGCTTTATAATATATAGTGCTGTCCACTTTTTTCCTGCCTATTTGTCTTGTAAAAAGTAAAGGATATTGAATAACATCTTGTGAAACTGATGTAGTTGTAGGCAAAACTATATTCTGTCAAACTGATCAAGTAAAACATATCTAGGCATTATTTCCAGCAGCAAGAGTAGTGCCAAACCAGAAATGAAGTATCTCTAAGAGGAGAGACTAATTAATAAATGGCTTGCACTTTGAAATGAAAATGGTTCCAGGTTTTATTCATTTAAAAACAATGCATAAATAATTTTTAAATTTATTTTCTTCAATTGTCAACAATCAGAGGGAGAACAATGTATATTGTGTCAAAAAAAAACAAACCTGTTATTCTTGAGGCAATGCAATTGACACTTAGTATGATTAGAGTCTCTATTTTTCAGTATATATTATACTATTTCTTAAAATCCGTAATACTCAGCGCTTGGAAATACTACCTTGTGAAAAAAGCAGTCTTCCAGTGCACAGTAATGTATGGACTACTGATGCTTTCTTTTTGTTAACTTACCAGAAGCTTAATGCTTTTACCTCTAGGGAAAGTTTCTAAAAATTCCTCTTAGGGAAACACGTGTCCCGTGCATTTTAAGAGGTTTCTCTGAGCTAAAAGCTTTCAGTTCCCTTTTTTTTCTTTTCTTTTCACTGTCTCCTCCTGCTTCTTTAGAGACAAGCAGCTTGCCTAGAGGGTGTGGCAGAGAAAGAACTCTCTCTGGGATTTGCTCAAATCATGTGGTATCTTCTCTTCTCCAAGACATTGCTGCAGAATGTTGCTTGATAAGATAGAGACCAAAGCTTTGTGTGCTTCAGAAATCTTTGCTATTTGCTCTTTATATTTATATATTTGCTTCATGTGGATCAGAGAGACAAGTTGCAAAGGCAAGAGTGACCAGAGTAAGGTAGGCCTGGGCAAAAGGACATTTAAACGGGTGGCAAACATTGAGTGGCTCTCTTGAATGAGTCCAGAATGCAGTGAGACTGCATCTCAAATGCTGAGTCTTGCTTCCTGTCTGTTGAGTCCATTGTTGGTCTCTTACCTGATTTTAATCATGCTCCTTATTAACATAAACTGTCTTATCCAGAACGTTTGTAGTGCTAGATAGCTATAAAGAATTCTATTGAACAGATTGCAAAATGTTTAAATGCCGTATCATGTTTCTCAAAAAAATTAAAGATAATAAGGAATCAGTTTAAAGGAACACACATGTTTCATAAATAGCTAAAAATGCATTCATTGTATTGATGCCATATATGCTGGAGTTTTTGAATGAATTAAAATAACAACAAAAGAAAAAAAATCTTATATTTTCTAAATGGTGCTGTGCCTATCTTTTTTATATGGCAATATAGTAGGACTTTGAAAAATTCTCAGCTGTCTCTGTGAGTTGTTATTGCTGCCTAGTTACCACTTATGTCAGGATTCCATTATTTATTGGAGCTAAAACTTTTTCCTTTCAAAATGGTTTTTAAATTATATCTTATTTTAGCTCCACTAAATGAGGTGGCTTAGGATATGACAGATACTTTGGAAATCAGAATCTGTGGGATAATATAACTCACATATTCTTTAATCCGATTGCAATGATGCCACTCAAATTGTATAATAGGCAAGATACAAAGTTAACCTTCTTGATGTTGTAATTTTGAGACAATGTCTCTTGGAAAAAAGAAACAATTCCAGGATGTTTCAAGCATGGTCTTTATTGAATCTTTATCTTGGATATTCACTGATTGCTCCATGTCTCCACTGAAATGTGAATATCACTCACCGGAGATAATGTGATTACTTTTGATAACATGCTCCACTATTAAGAATAAGACTATGTGGTGACTTCAGGCTTATCTATGTTAACTAAGATATGATTTACTTGGCTAATCTTATTTTCTGGATTTGCATGATAGAGTGAAATATAATCTAATCATGTGTTCTAGCTTAAAGTGTGGTTGGGACGTTTATGTTTCAGTTTGTAGTTTGAACATAACCATTTTTTAGACTCTCTAATTGCTCCTTTACTTGTAGTAATTCATTCTATAGATATAACACAACTGAAGTATTCTGAGTGCTTTGCATACATTATGGGATAAATCTGGATGAGCTCAGAAGAGCTAAAATGCTATTGAAGAATTAACCTGTAGCTTTTGTGTTAATTCTTCCAAAAATATAATCCTCTCTTTCGTATAAATGCTGCAGTCTACGCAATATTTACTCAAAGGCAGTTGGGTGTTTGAGGGACCAATCCTGTTTTAATTTCAGATTATAATTTAAGGACTATTTTCTTAATTATTAAATAGTGGTCTCTAATCTGATAAAATACTGGTAAATAATAGGAAGTTTTTCTATTATAACTTATAAAGATAGAAATATTTATCTATAGTGTAGATAAGAAATTCCATAGAGAACTTTTTCAACCATGATTTAATGCCTTCGAGTTTCTCACTAATCAGAGGGTGAAGCAGAGGAAATATTTTGAAATGGTTTTACAGATTTATATCTTTTTTCCAAAAAAAGTTATAAGGCACATTTGCAGTTTTTGTTTCATGCATAAAGTCTAATCAGGTTTTTTGGTAGCCGTAAAATAATCACGTGCTCATAACTGTCAGAAATATTTTCTTCATAAAGGAAAGATGGGGAAAAATGCAAAGATGGGCGGCATCCAGGTTTCTTGCTTAGTCACCACTTTTCTGTATCTTGTACTGTTTTAAAAGATTCACATTGTGTAAGTGTTATATGACTGTGACTTACAGCTAGCTATCTGTGACAGGAGACCAGGCCTTGACTAGTTGAATTTATATTTAATATGGAGAAGGATTGTTGTTATGGGCAAAATAGGAGGATGAAACAGTATTATATATATTTGCCACCTCCAGGCAGCACACGAAACCATGCCCCCTCCGGTCCATGGAAAAATTCTCTCTCCACGTAATCGATCCCTAGTGCCCAAAGGTTTGGGGCCCTCTGTTGCAGAGTATATGAATGGAAATGTATCCAAGTTTCTTTTAGTTCCACCTTATGTTAAAATCAGTTTTGGGTTATTTTAGTTTCTTTCTCTTACTACCTATTTCTGGATTGTGTAATCTCTTGTCCAAGTTCCTCTTTAACAGCTCATTCCTTTCTTTTCCCTTTAATGACTCTCTCATACCTCCTCAAGGTCATCTCCATAATCTTTTCATCTTCTGAGTCATCTGCAAGGGTAAGGTGTGGGTGAGCTTTGTAGTACAGTGGTTCTCTGTGTAACTGAAGGAATGGTTATGGTTGGGGCTTGTAGGAGGGGAGAGAGCTAATCCTAAACCCTTTCCTTGGGGGTTATCATAAGGTGTTCCTCATCCTATTCAACTTCTACACAAAACCTTTGGGTAAGATCATCTGTTTGCCTACAATCAAGTTTCATTAGTATGCTGATGATACCAACTGTCCATCTCAACCTCTGGCCAAAATAAGCCATGCTGTCAAAGTGCTGTCCAGGTACCTGGGGGCTGTCAAGATCTGGATGGGGAGAAACAGGCTTGAACTCAATCCTAACAAAACAAAGTGGTTTTGAATTAAATTCCTGCCACTGAGATGATACTATTAAATCTGAATGAAGTTGCACTTCTTTGGGTGAAGTTGGTTCACAGTTTGGGGGCCCTCTTGACTTACAGGTCCTGTTTAGAGAGCAGGTGATAGATATAGCTTAGCAGAACATAGCATCGTTTTGTGTACTGATTGCAATCTTTCCTAGAATGGCAGACATTATGCACTGTTGCTTACTCACCTCTCATCTGCATTATATACTTGAAGAGCATTCAGAAGCTATAGCTGGCTCAGAATGCAGCAGGTGGGATAACACCACAAGCCACCCATAAAACAACACTATTCCAAGAACTATACAGACTCTCGGTGGGCTTCTGGGTACAATTAAAGATGTCAATTATCACCTTTAAAACCCTTCATGGCTTAAGATCTGGGTATTTGTGGGATCATTTTCTTGCAATAATAGCTGTTGCCCACTAGGTTCCAGTTGAGTAAGCTGATTATGATGTATCCTCTCAGATGGAGATAGGTAGGTAGGTAGAAATTATTATGAAAACCCTTTAAAATAAAACTAACCATGCTCTAAGTGCCATATTCAAACTTACATTGTGTCCAGATTTAGAAGAAGATGTTCTGGTTGCCACATTTTAAGAATGCTGTAGAACTGGGAAAAAAAAGCAACTGAAGGTAAATAAGGTGCTAGAATATTTTCAATATCAAGATAGGTTAAAACATCTGGACATAGATTTGAAGTTTAGGCTATGTGTGACTAAGTGAGGATCAGTACAGAGGATGATAAAGTGGAACATGATGGAAAGAAAGTTGATTGAGAATTTTCCATTTTTCCTTCTAATCTTGAAATTAGCCATTGAAAATGCATAAATCCAGGAAAGATGAAGAGTCCACTTCCTTGTGTCAAATTATTGATACAAAATGTGGTATTGTCAATAAGTTTAGGTAGCTTTAAAAGAGAAAGATGTTAGATGTCTTTTAGGAAACCTCCACATTCATAGGAAATAACACTTTGAATATTAATTTTATGGCAGGATGCAACATTACAAAAGGGCTATTTGCACCCATATTGTTCTCATGTAGTATCTCCTGGCATATAATTGGCCACTGTGAGAAACAGGAAGCATTTTTCAGGCAGTTGCTGAGTTAACAAGGATCAAAGTTCTGTCAAAAAACGATTCAATGGCATGTAATCAAAGTTCATTCCAATAATCAGAACCTTAATTTCTTTATAATTGTTATTACCATTTCAATCTGCCAAGTGTACAGTATTTTAAATTTGAAATATGTTTGGGCAAAGATGCATGTCTGTATACTTATATTGTGCTTTGCTTTCCCAATTATTTAGATCTGAAACTCACCTATAAAACAAGTTCCCTGAGATTTTGAACACTGTGGACTGAAAACTGTGTCAGTTTATAGTAACAAAAATTCAGAAAGAGTCTGATAGCACCTTTTCAGACAGATTAATTTTATTAAAAGGCATAATCTCCCCTGGATAGTGAGGTGGATAGTAAAATAAATAAATATATAAATAACTGCTTTCATGAGCTTCAGCTCAGTTCATCAGGTGCATCATCATACATACATTGTCATACGTACATCATCATACACGTGATGAAATGAACCAGTTTCCAAAATCTTAAGCTATCAGACTCCTGATTTTCAGAAATTTTAGCTAATAAAATAGAAATTGTGCAGTACTAATATACAAAGCCACAAACAAACTCCATTAAGAGGCATTTCTATTGTACTTCAAAACAACCTGAATCAAACAATGTCCAGTTGGTATTGCTTGGCATTGCATTACCTCATTACACACACATACATACATATACATACTGTATACCAGTGTGTGTGTATAAAAGAAAAAAGAAAATTCTTGGAACACTTTAATTAGGTAATGCATATATATATATACAGTGCTTTTTTTGTAAAAAAAAAAAAAAAAGTTCCAGAACTCACACATGTCATACAACCCGCCTTGCCTACCCTACAAGGTTCCATCCAAAAAAGGTGCCGGAACTCTGTGTGTGTGTGTGTGTGTGTGTGTGTGTGTGTGTGTGTGTGTGTGTGTAAAGGGAAGAGAATTTACATTTTTTTCTTTTTTTCAGCATCCAGCTAGAGTGAATTCTACATGTTAAATGTTAAATTTATTTGGTATTTTAATCTCCTTTTTCTCTTTTTTGTTGTTGTTAGTGCTGGACATATGTTTTGTTTTATTTGTTTGTTTTTCTGTTTTGCATTTTACCTTTTATGATAAAACAAAATAAATATATTTAAACATAATAAAATAAAATAGTGTTTCTTGGATGAGCACTTGCCACGTTTCATGATTCTAAAGCTACAATCCAATGTTTTTCAGATGGATATTGCTGGATTTCAGAGACACTTTTATGGAATGAATTGTTTCTTGAAATAGCAAATTAAAATAGCATTTCTGGTATGTGTACAGATATAGGTGCAAAGACAGAATGAATAAATGGATTTAAATCATTTTTTCATAATTGTGACTTTTCATCTACTGTACAGGTAGTCCTTGACTTAAAACAGTTCATTTAGTGACCATTTGAAGTTACAATAGCACTGAAAAAAGTGACTTATGACTGTTTTTCACACTTATGTCCGTTGCAGCATTCCCACAATCACGTGATCAAAATTTGGATGCTTGGCAACTGACTCATATTTATGACAGTTACAGTGTCCTGAGGTCATGTGATCACATTTTGCAACCTTCTAACAAGCAAAGCCAGATTCACTTAACAACCGTGTTACTTAACAACTGCAGTGATTCACTTAACAAATGTAGGAAGAAAGGTCATAAAATGGGGCAAAACTCACTTAATAAATGATTCATTTAGTAATGGAAATTTTTAGCTCAATTGTGGTTGTAAATTGAGGGTGTTTACTCAGTGTTCTCCTGGTTTAGCTTCCTTAACTAAAACAGCAACCAAAGGCCAAGACATCAGTCTCTTGAGCCAACATGTCTGCTAAAGGTTAGTAGGCTGGATATTCTTTCTTTTCAAGAACAGTATGGATTCTCTGCCACCTGAAAAGTAAAATATATCTTCTTATCACTTTAGCTTCCCTGCACTTCTTGAGCAGTGTGCTTCTGCCCAACCTCATGCATCAGATATGCAAACAACTAGAAGCAAACAAAGTCATAACTAGTAGCCAGCACGGATTTGTTAAAAACAGATCATGCCAAACCAATCTTATCTCATTCTTTGATAAAGTGACTAAACTAGTAGACCAGCAAAACGCAGTGGACGTAGTATACTTAGATTTCAGTAAGGCATTTGATAAAGTAGACCACAACCTACTGCTTGGTAAGCTAGAAAAAGGTGGAATAGACAACATCACCACAAGATGGATCTGTAACTGGCTGACAAACCGTACTCAACGAGTAGTCCTCAATGGGGCTACATCCACATGGAGAGAAGTAAGCAGTGGGGTACCATATGGTTCCGTCTTAGGCCCAGTACTTTTCAATATCTTCATAAATGACTTAGATGAGGGAATTGAAGGGGAACTCATCAAAGTTGCAAATGACACCAAACTGACAGGAGTAGCCAACACCCCAGAAGACAAACATGGGATCCCAAAAAATCTTGACAAACTTGAACAATGGGCCCTATCCAACAAAATAAGTTTCAATGTGGAGAAAAGCAAAGTCCTATATTTAGGCATGAAAAACTATAGATACAAATACAGATTGGGTGAGACCTGGCTTAAAAACAGTAACTGTGAAAGGGACCTTGGAGTCTAGTGGACGATCACTTGACCATGAGCCAGCAGTGTGCAGCAGCAGCCAAAAAAGCTAATACAATCCTGCGTTGTATAAACAGAGATATAGAATCAAGATCACGCAAAGTATTAGTACCGCTTTATAAAACTTACTAAAGACCACACCTGGAATACTGCAGCCAATTTTGGTCACCATATTACAAAAAAGATATTGAGAGTTTGGAAAAAATTGAGAGAAGAGCAACTAAGATGATCAAAGGCCTGGAGACTAAAACGTACGAAGAACCGCTATGGGACTTGGGTTTGGCTAGTCTAAAGAAGAAATAGGGGAGACATGATAGTATTCCAGTGTCTGAGGGGCTGCCACAAGGAAGAGGGGGTCACTTTATTCACCAGAGCACCAGAGGGAAGGGCGACAAACAATGGTTGGAAACTGATCAAAGAGAGAAGCAACCTGGAATTAAGGAGAAACTTCCTGACAGTGAGGACAATTAACCAGTGGAACAGCTTTCCCACAGAAATCGTGGGCACTCCATCACTGGAGATTTTTAAGAAGAGACTAGACATTCACCTGTTTGAGATGGTATAGTTTCTCCTGCTTGAGCAGGTGGCTGGACTAGAAGACCTCCTAGATCCCTTCCAGCTCTGTTCTATTCTATCTTGGTTTCAAAAAGCAGGTGTGAAAGCATGAACTTGTGAGACCCATGTCGTTTACTACAGTTAGTCCTCCATAATAGGGCCTGATATGAACCTTACCTGAGCTTCAGAACATATGAATTGGGACATATTATAATGTAGCTGAAGAATGAACATAAATATTCTGGTTTTGATTGTAGCCTTTCTTCCAGTGTATTAGTTATTAAAAATGTGCATAGGGAACTTTTCTTTCTTTTTTTCATTGCACTGCAAAAAAAATCTGTTTCTAGAAATTCTGTGTGGTTGCTAGGAATTGAGAGTGACTTCATGGCATATCATCATCATGTACCATCATCAATCAGTCTAAAATATGAACAGAAAAGATCCTATTCCATGTTTTGCTGAATGTTCATAACTCACTTCAGACTTTTGATTTCTATTCTGTTGGTACAATGTCTTGCAGTAAATGATGGTAAAATCAGTTTGGTGAGCTTTTAGTTTCATTTGTGGTCTCTCTAACATAGAGAACATACTTAGGAAGAAGTTGGAAGTATTAAGCTATTTTTGCTTGGACAGTTTTTCCATTTCCTTTTTGCTCCATATTTTCTCTTACATAGAAAAGATAGAATGGATAAGTATCAATATAAACTCTGAAGAACTTTTTGCAGGTCTATAGGCAGTGGTGGGATTCAAATATGTGAACAACCGGTTCTCTGTGTGGATGCCGCTTCCGAAAGTCCATTCTGGGCCTGGGCAACAAAAGATTAACTGCTGGTTCTGCCGAACTGGTGCGAACTGACTGAATCCCACCACTGGCTATAGGTCTATACCCAGTATTACATTAATAAAGCTGAACTACAATCCCAGCTTTCTCTGTTGCAGTTTTCTTTATCATGATAACTGCTCCATAACAACAAGTTTCATTAAAAATTTATTCTACTTCTATAATGATGAGCTCTTGACATTTGACTTCAGATATTTTTAATTATAGAAGTACTGTAGCATCAAGGAATCATTTAAAGCAAGTTTCCAATATTCTGTGACTTTATGTTTCTTTAACTTAACTACTATGTATAACAGCTTTAGGCAAATTTATTTGGGTATTTCACACACAAGTTGGGCTTGTTTTTGTTGGGAACAGCTTCTAGAGTTACAAAAAAAAAATCCCTTTAGGAATCTTTCTCTGGCTGTATTTGCATAAAGTGCCCGGAGTCAGCTGTGAGTTGGGGAGCCATAGAAATTTGTGTAATAAGCAAATAAATAACTCTAGCTGTAAAACTAGATTTTTTTTTCAAATGTGTACGCAGTAATTGTCCGCTATTTGTTTATGCTGTTCACAACACAAATTGAGCAACCATATTTTAATACAAAACAAGTCCATTGGGCTAGAATAGGGCTTGAGTCAGGAGGCTGCTTGGTCTGGCGCCCAATGAAAGGTGGGGTTTTTTTTGTTTTTATTCTTGTTTTTACAGGTTGCTGTGAGCTGCCTAAGATAATTAAATGAGATAGGCAACCATATAAGTTCTTTAAATAAATTGCTTTACTATGTTAAGAGAATCTGGAAAATTAATTTATAAATCATTGTTAAGTTGGCATGTTGTGCAGATGTAACCTTTCTCTCTTTTTTTGAATGACCTCGACCCCAGATTTTCTCACACAGCATGGAAGGTTGTTTGTTGATCACTATGAAGGTGTTTTTATGCCGTATTTCTTGGGAAGTAGGTGCAGTCTCTGTGTGGACAGACACTGAAAAGATGGAAGAAGCAGTACATGGCAATCATTTAATCTCAAACAGAATTACAGTAATAGTCAGCTGTACATGACCATTATTCGTTTGTTCTATCTTTCCCTTTGGTGTTTCTTTATTCCTTTGGCTTAGATCCNATCCCCAAGTAGTTCAAACTTTTGAAACATGGGGGCCATCACACTGACAGCATTCTATTAGCCATGGATGATGGTCCACCAAAGATTTGATCATGTTCTGTTTGACTGCCACCCATGGACTTTAGAAAGTGAAAGTCTCCTGGGAGCACCAATATATGTCTGGAAAACCATATTTAGCAAAACAGATCATAAGCAGAGACAATGGCAATCTTTAGCAATACAACTGAAAAGTGATATGTTCTGAAAATGTTATTTCCTGTCCTATCATTTTATTTATTATGTGAAATTTCTGAAACTCACACATATTCTTAAAGACTTTTATACAGGTAGAAATAGAAATTGGTAACAATTCTGTTTCTAGCTCTCATTTAATTACTACAGCTTTTTTAAAAAATGCAATACATTTGATAGTATTTGTTTTTAATAATAACTGGATTTAGTTTGTCCTTTTTTCTTATTTTTTGCAAATTGGGATATTAGCATCATCATCATCTATACAGTAGTGGCTAAAATTGTGGAAACCTTTTGGGAAAAGTGTATTTTTGAAGCTAATAACACCACTTTTGGGGGGAGTATATATCAATGGAAAGATAATTTAATCAAGAATGTAATTTAATCAAGAAAGATAATTTAATCAAGAATGTAATAATTGAACAAAGTTTGTTCAATTATCTGTACTGTATTCTATGAAAAGTTATAGCCAAATAACCAGAAAAAGGAAGCACAACTTGCTTAGGTTGATATCAGGTAGCTTTCCTTCATCTGATTGTAGCCAATGAGCATGAGTGTTTAGAGAGCCAATCAGGTGTCATCTTGTTTTGGCAATGAACCAATCAGATCACAATAGGATTCAGTTATTGATGTAATGTATTGAAGCTGAGAGGAAGACATTTGTCAGTGTGTTACGTGATCGCTATCAAGTTGGTTGGTTTTTTTTGTGTTCTTTCATTTAGTGAGCTTGTAAAATGTAATAAAATTAAAGTAATGATGCAAAGAATTGACTGGTTGCCCAGAAAGCGATGTAAAATAGTATTATTAAGTGAACAAGGCTACAGTTATAAAGAAATTAGAAGAAAAAATGGTGGAAACTTAACCAAAGGTGGCATTTCTACTGTACACTTTTCCTAAAAGGTTTCCACAATTTTGGCCACTACTGTACAATATCTCTTAATGGTTGGTGCTCCCAGAAACTTGTCCAGCTGAACCATTTGTCAGGGCATTGTCAATTTTATAAATAGAAGCATTTGAAATAAAAATGCCAGAAAAAGGTTTATTGTGATGTGTATCATTTTTCTTTTGTCTATTTTGTTTAACAATTTATTTTTCCCTTTATTTTCAATTACTTTGGAAAACCTGCACATCCGTTCTTAAATCTATAGAAGGGAAGTAAAAACTACAGGCATATTTGCCCCTTGAATGAGAGTTTGACAGATATTAGTGAAGCAAAATGACTTTTTACTTGTGACTTTTGCAGTTCTGATTGCAGTAGTGCAGGGGTGTCAAACTGACGGCCTGCAGGCTGGATGCATCATAGCGAAACTGCGTCCACCCCATTGCCGACAATGGCAAAAAAGTCACGTCATGTGACATTGCGAATTTGACAGCCTTGCAGTAATGGAATGGATGGTTTTTCCTAGACAGTTTGACAAACAAAATCAATGGGGGAAGCTGGATTCGCTTTACAACTGTATGATTCACTTAATAACTGTGGCAGAAAAGATCATAACATAGGCCACAACTTACTGAACTGCCTTCCTTAGCAACAAAAATTCTAGCCCCAATTATGGTTGTAAGTCATTTTGTAGTCAGAGTGAAGCAGATTTAGCAGCCATAGATGTGGACGATGGGAAGGAGTGGTAGATTGGTGTGTTAAGAAACCTTATGCTGGGACTGGCACATTCTCCCCTTTTTCCCCTTAAATTTTCCACATCTTTTTACCACCCACTGTGTTTGATACAGCCCATTGCCTCCTTGCCAGCCTCTTAATCAGTGAGAGGTAATAACCACATAGATAAGCATGTGCTATTTTCCAGTGCCAATTATTAGATCAGCAGATGCTGGGGGGAGTATTTATTAGAGCATGTCATGTTAGTAATCCCAAGGTGTAATTAGACTTGCAGATTTCTCCTGCTTCCACACTGCTGATAACATGGTCCAGATGCTTAGACAGAATATGTGTTTGCGATGGTAGTTGGCATATTAGACATTTTGCATAGTCATCCTTATCTGGATTGATCAGAAGAAGATACTGTTCGATAATCAAAATGTTGGGTTTGGACTTTATATAATTTGCATGGGAATAAATATTGCCATATGTAAAATTGATATTCTACACTTTACTTTTTAATTTTGTTTTGTAATCAGTTGGCACTGATCTTTCATTCCCTATTTGCTTTCTCTTTAAAGTGCTACTTTAATTGCCATCTACTCAAACATAATTAAGATAATAGGAAATTGCATCCTGCAATCACTTTTGAATTTCAGTATTTGCATTAAAGCAAACATTTAGAATGTTAGAATATATTGCTATTGGAAAGATTATGATTATTTAATCTCTTTGGCATTTTTCTGAGTATACTGTAATCTTTAATTTTATTTTTGTGGTCTTGTATAGTTGGTTAATTAATAAATACTTAACTGATTTCTATAACTTATCCATCACTCTTGCTCCAGTGAGTTAATGTTAAGTGACTTTATATATTTTCTGTGGGGTAGACTTGTTTACTTCCAGGAGAATTGCCATATGTGCTCAATCCATTCCCCCACTTCCTGTTTTCTCACTTTGAGAAACCCTTGAGAAAATATCATTCCATGAGTAGTTAGAGAAGCAAATGTTTATATAAAATATAATTAAATTAGATTATACAAAGAATCAATATCCAAAATAGAGGATTTCTGGACATTTGGAATCCTCTTGCACCTACTTTTTTTCCAAGTGAGGCTTCTGTTAAGGCTGTTAAGAAAAGAAACATTGTTGAACACCTGAAACTGTGTGTAGTCTTACAAGACTTAGGAGAAGAGAGAACTTCTCTTCCTCACGTGAACAATATTCATACAACATTATTGCTAAATATCTATCTTTTCCCCCTTAATTTGCATAGACTCTCAAGACAGACAATAATCCTAACTCCTGGAATGCCATTTTCACTCCTTCCCCAATTATCATTAATGACTTAACTATGAACAAGTCACTAATGCTATTTTTTTTGGGGGGGGAGTGGAGATTAATATTTAAGGAGCTAGAATTGCTGTGTATTTTAAAATTCTATATAAAGTTGAGGAGAAAAAATATTTAAGAATAGTGAACCAAATCTGATGAACTTCACGAATATTGAAATGTGGAGCTATCTTCCACGTTCAAAGATTGTGCTCCACTAATTCAGGCTCGTAGCCATGGTATCCAGTTAGCACTAAGAGTATTGTATAGTTTTCTCCCCTAATCTGTGGTCAGATAAAATTTCATCATAGCATAAAAGAAAATGACAATGTACTTCTAAGTTTGAAAAGTGACAGGCCCTGTATAGAATTTAGAAATTTCGGATTCCTGTGATGGGTATAGTAAGGTGCATTCAGAAAAGTTAGATTGTAGGCCTTTATTTTACTTTTATTTGCCTTTTTATTAAAAGGCAACTTCATAATCTCAGCTGATTAGACTGGCACAACAGTATTATTATAGTCTTGGCCGGCTCCTAGTCACTTCAGGGCCATGTATTTAGAGGGATAATCTTTTGTTAGAATTTGCTGTCTGTGTTGACACTGCATATTTACTTGTTTGAGACATCCACCACAACTATTTCATGGTATGACTATTAATGGCATAAAGTCAAGAACTTTTACATATATTTCATACAATATTATATACTGTTGCCAACAGCATTGCAAAGTATGGTGGTGCTGGAAAATGTGCCAGCTCAAGCAGTTGGGATTAGGTGGTAGATGGTAATATACAGATTTTAGGTTCCTTGAGTGAATTACTGTATTTTGTTAAATATTTATAAGCAAAAGCAGTTAGGAACTTTGTTTCAAATTAGTCAAGAACATCTTGGGTCAAGTTTACTGGCAAACAAGTGAAGTGTTGAAAGTACTACTTGAATAGCATCACTTAAGATAGAAGAGTTGGAGACAGAGGAGGAATTAAGGGTTTAAAGTCAGTATTTTGTAATAATGTCTTTCATTAAAGTGTGGGAACATTGACAAGTCAACATATTGAAGCTCCTATGTTTTTTCTTGAAAGAGAAGTGATGCCATATGCAGCCTGTTATACCTCTAATTATCAGGCAAGATGATTGCCAATTAGCGGCTGAAATAAAATACTTTTAAAGTATACTTTTAAAACTGTTTTTCCAAAACTGTTGCTTAACCATTTGGAGGGAACATTTAACATGTAAGCATTTCACAGTTTCTAATCTCATTAATTTGTGCATCCACTTTATGAAACTGGTTGTGGCAATTTCCACTTTACAGATGGAGAATTGAGGTTAAATGATAATGATTTGCTTAAGGCTACTCAGCTAGTATAGATTTTAATTGTGGATAGCTCATCCATAGCCCTTGTTCTCTTTGCTGCATTCCACTGGCCTCCATTTTCTCAACTTTTTCTAAGAAATTTTGCATGACAATACATTTTGACTGTCAACAGCCCTTAAGACAGGGGTGTCAAATTGCCGGCCCATGGGCCGGATGAGTCATGGCAAAACCGCGCCCACCCCATTTTCAGCAATTGAAAAAAGGTTGCAATATGTCGCAACACGTCACGTGACATTGCGAGTTTGACACCCCTGCCTTAAGACATTGAGCAATGATGTCTCCCAGATCAATAAGCTTAGATCTTTTTAATGAGAAATCTTGGGGACTGAATTAGGGATTTTTCTTTTGGCAGAATATGTATGCCTTTACTACCGAAGTAGGAACTATATTTTCCTTTCTGAGTCCAATCAAATTTAGATTGGTGAAGAGTTGTGGGAGTTGCTCCTGATTTTTGAATGTCTTTAGGTCAGATTGTTGAGAACCCCAAGAATCTCCACATTTCAGGAATACCGCATCAGTAGACATCTTTCTTGTCTCCTGATTACCAGCCTAGAAAACCAGTTTGTTGCAAAGCTAGTATTTAATATTTTCATTTCCAAAAATGGTCCTGTATAGGTATTCTCAGAAAATAAAAATATTGAGCATTTGTAGCCCATTTATTTATTGAAAATATGATCACGTGTCCAGAAGAAAGGCAGATATAAAGCTGGCTAATGAATAGCATTCTGAGTGGGTTAAAAGGGGTCTCTGGGAACAACCTCACTGGCTTGCCAATTGGCAAATTGATGCTTTGTGACTGGTCATGCATGTGTGGCAGTCATTTCGCTACCCAAAGTAATTGATCTTCATATTGAAAATTAAACAATTGTTTGTGGGGGAACTATAATTAGCCTTTGTTTTTTGAAGTTTTTGTTTGATTATTTCCTCAATCTTTATTGTAAGCAATTACATTTTTGTCTTCTCTTTGAAATTATGAAATAAGTGATCAAGCCTTTCCCAATCACATTCTCTCCCCCCCCCTCTCAATTTAATAGACTACAAAAACATTGCATATCCGAAGGGCACCATTTGGGGAAAACTGAGAAAAAAGTTCTATACAATCTCCATAGTTAGATAGACCTTATTGCCTTGAAAGTGAATCACTATGGCTTCCAGAATAATTTTTCAAGCTATACTGAACGATGCTAGGGACTTTCTCCCTGCAAAATGTAACTGAATGACAATTTATAAGGTGACCAACTTTTTTACAATGAGAAGGAGGACACAAATAAATTGAAGAAAAAAAAGTGAGTCTAATGCGTGCGTGTGTGCCGTGTTGTGTTTCGGTAAGAAGTAAACAAAGCCACTTGCGTGCGGTGCACTCTTGCGCACGGCGCACTCTCTCAAAGCAATTCTCTTGTGCGGAGCGCATGCGTCTCATAATCGTGTCTCACTGCACTGTACCAAGCCTTGACGAATCATCATGTCAAATACAAATACGTCACATCACACGCAACGGATCGGATCGGCATCAATCAAATACGGAAATTTACAGATTAGTCTTCAAATATTGAAAAGGAGGACATGTAGGAGGACACTTTTCGAGAGAGGACAGAACTTACAAAAGAAGGACTGTCCTCCCTAAAGGAGGACGATTGGTCACCTTACCATTTAGTAACTAAGTTGTCTTGCTAACTAAGTAACAAAGGCTAAATGACAACTCTCTTGTAGCTCTCAAGGTTGAAGTATTGTCTATTAAATTGGATGAGGTATACGATATATTTTAGCTTTCCAGTTAGAATAATGGGGTGGCTCAGGTGTTTGAGAAAAAAGTCGCAATCTGGGAAAATCCTCCCAGGGTCAAGATGGTGCAACTGTTGCACTACCAGTTGGTTAGGCTGCAATTTGTGTTTTGATAATTAGTCTCTAGGAGGGCAATTCTTTTCCTTTTCATGTGAAGATGTGTGGAAAGAAAATAAGGAATTAAAGCATTTTTAGCTATGGAGGGGGGAAACAGTTGCTTTTGAGGGGGGTTAGGGTTCAAAACCCAGAACTGTGCAGTAACACATTTTTCCTAAGCTTTGCCAACAGTTCCAGGTTAGAAGATGCAAACTGCTAATCTATGTAATTTATAGTACATGATAATATAAGTACTGCAAATGTTAAATAATACAATTTGCATTTTAAAAAGGAACATATTCAACACCTTTTAGTGAGAATTTAGTAAACTTTTAACAAGAATAAGCTTTCCAATTTTCATAAATCTGGGGCTGGTGAGAAATTTAAATGTCTGAAATAAAGCACACAATTCTAATATAAGGAACACTGGATCAGGAAGTGATTCTGGCACAATTCATGCTGCATTTGAAGCTGCTGAGCAAGAGAACTAACTTATTCACAGGTCAGGTCCCTTTATCTCTCATTCTACTACTGTTACTGGTGTCAGTAATACACTGCATAAGGCAGCTGTAAATTCTACCTCTGTCACAGACTAGCAGAAAATTCAGTAAATATTCCCTAGACTCATGGAAACACTACCTTTGAAAAGTGACAATCAAAAGATAATAGTTGAATACTGCTGCTGCCACCAACCACAAAGTTCTTTGGAATGGCCTTGCAAAATTGGGAAGAGTTTGGTTTCTTGGTCACCATGATAGGTGGCCAGATATGTTTCTAGTTTAGTAACAACAACAAACTTCCCAATTGGGGAGATGGATGGCATATAAATTTAATAACTAATCTTGTTGGAGCAGACTGAAGTTTATTTAGATTGTGAATGTATGACACTAAATCAGCTAAATAATTAACAGCTGGACTTGAGCAACTAAGCACATGAAATGTGCTAAGCTTGGGTGGGATGTGTTTTTTCTGCCTAACCCACTTGGTTAGTTAAAAGTTCAGTCTGTTGTGCAAATCCAGAGTACGAGTTAATTCAGTAACCAAGTTAAGTGTGTTGTACAAATGCAAGTGTGACATTCTCTTTGTAACATGAGGCAGAAGCAGTCTTTTTAGTTCTTAGAGTACATAGGTGACAATGTAAATGTGAACTGCAACTATAGAGCAGCTTAAATATAAATCTTTTATTAATATTGGAGGCAACTAATTGGAGAGCCAACTGTAGTATTAGAAAAGCATCCCATTCCTATTTCTCTACTCTCCATTAAAATGAAGAGAGGAAATCTAAACGTAATGAAGAAGTACAATTAGCTTCTCTGTATGTGCTAAGAAAAAAAACCCCAAGAAAACATATTTTGAGGTATTTATCAGTGGAAATGATAAAAGTGCTTCAGAGCCTGGGAAGGGTCTTTTTTATTTAGTCATAGTTGCTGTATACAATAAGTCAAATAGCAACATGTGAATGATCTGTTGCAATCACAAATTCATCCTGAGATAAGAGGTTGTAAGAATTGCAGCAGGAAGTAGTGGTTTTAAGAAGTAACAAGGGAGGAGGAACGTTGAGAAGGCCAGGTGCTCAAAGTTGGTGTCTCAATCTCTTCTTGGGCAACAGACTGGGAACTAGTTTATTCTGTAGCAGAATGAAGGATAATACTGTATGTTAAAGTTGAAGCAGCTACTGGTAATCAGTGGAGAAGGGCAATAGCAGTGATCTGCAACTATACTATAGCAGTGTATACCTTTAAAAATGGCTGTCATACCCCAGGAGAATAGTTTTGATGTTCCACTTCTAAGTGTTGAAAGAATTTAAAAAAGGCTTCAGAGAGCTAAAACTTCCCATTTAGGCATGCATCTCTTGCTGTGTTGTTGCCTCTGGTTAAACAGGTATTGCAGTTTTTGAAGCCGACCAAGAACTAGTAGAACCTGTTTATCAGCAATCACTTATAAACAGAGGTGCTTTATTCAAAAGTTTTTGAATGCAGTTATAGCTCATTCAAAAGGCACATTAGGAAGAAAAAAGTGTAGGAGTGGCCAGCCTATCATCCTTACACTGTTTCTGCTACTCCATCTCCTTTTTTCTAACTCAGTGATCCCCAAATCATGCTGCTGAAATTTAGTGGTCAAATGTTGAAATTCTCCAGCATGATTTTTCTTTTTTCTATCCAGAATAAGAAATAAGTCAGATAAGTCAAATTTGATACATCAATTTTACTTTACAAACTCAAAGTACAAAAAAGACATAAATAGCAATCCCACATCTTCCATTGGATCATTTTGTGTTAGGAGAATAGACCTGAAAACCTCAGAAGCAGTCTATGAATCTATCCTCCCAATGTCCCCAGCCTCAAAAGGCTTTATCAAATGGGAGCAAAAAAATCACTCCAATTGATATGGCGTTTCTTAGTGCCCTAGAAGAGTAGTGAGACAGGCTACTAGAATTGGAGATGGAAAAGTTGTAGTAGGAGGATAAAACCAGGGTCGGAGTAGCTTTGCTACAAAAATCTGAACAACCACTAGATGGCAGCAAAAAGATACCCCCAAATTTATTTGTGTATATGTGTGCATGTCATCTAGTGGTCATCAGGATGTATATAAAACAGATAAGCCTAATACATGGTAAGCCTAAATAAAATTGGATTCTTAATATACAGGAATTCTGACAAAGGATCATGGACCTCACAAGTGATCAGATTATACTAGATTGATGATAAAATAGTTTTATGTGCTAATAATTGATTTTTGGTAATTATAAATTACATATAAATTATGAACTGAAAACATCAAATTAATTCTGAAGTGACATTTCTTCTCAGATCTAAATGTTTTCTTACATTAAAAAAAGGGGTGAAGGGAAATTTTCACCAACTGGTATGGAATGGCTAAGTTGTTAACATCAACTTTCGAAGAACAGCCCAGAATATATGCATTGATTTAATTTTACATGCCTCTGAATAGGATTCCATATGACAGTGCTGAATCAGACATGATCATGAGATTGATAGTAATTTTTGGTTAACTTTAAAATAGCTATGTAGTTAGTGAATATGAAGATATTACATTTAAATTCATATTATGTGGATCTCCAGTATTTGCAAAATTAAATCTTCTGTGATTTCAGAAAGGCTACATGTAACTGCCGTCAGCCATCTTAATATGTGAACAAGCCAGAAGTTGTTGCTCCTACTTCACATCCTTGTTCTGCTAGGAACATACTTTTCTGCTGTTGCATATTATTGTTAGGCCAGACTAAAGAATTAGTAACAACATTTGGTAGCTCAGTCTGTTTGATTTAGTAAGGCTAACTCCCTGAGTATATTAATGTAGATGGATGATGCAATTTGAGCTGAATCTGCATAGAATCTTCTAGTCTTTTCTAAAAGACTAGAAAAAATCTTATTTATCAGAAATGGCGATGAAGCTTTTTTTCAGTGCAATTCAATATTAGTGATGCAACAATATCATCTCTGCACTGATGGGCAATAGGAGAATCATAACTACCAGTAATATTTACTTGATTTATATTGCGTCTTTCCCATCAAAGAAATCAATTCAGGTAGCTAACAACATAATTTTAAAAATACACAAATATTATAGCCCAGTTGGAACATGATTTATAGTAACCAAATATTAAAACAATTCTTTAAAAATAGTATTTGGGAAAGTTGGTTCAAAAGAAAATGTGTATCAGAGTCTTTAGGTTCTTAAGAGAAAGATATGCTTAAAACTGTTTAACTGGAAAAATAAATATAGAGTTCCATGTCTTAGAAAAAAATGTGACACTGAAAATAGATTCCACCCCCCACCCCCAAAAAAGTTCAGAAGAATCTTGGTAGGCTTCAGCAGTGGACTCTATCCAACAAAATGCTGTTCACTGTGGAGAAATGTAAGATTCTGCACTGAGGTATGAAAAACCAGAGGCATGGGTATAAGATAAGTGGTAGCTGGTTTGGCAGTCGTGCCTGTGAGAAGGATCTGGTAAGCCATTTGTCAATGATGAACCAGTAATGTGTTGTCACTGCGAAAAGAGTCAGTGCAATCTTGGATTACATCAACAACTGTATAACATCAGGATTATGGGAAGCGATAGTTTTACTCCGTGCTGTGCTGGCCAGACCATCCTGGAATACCATCTCCTGTTTTGGTCATCATAATACAAGAAGGATGCTGGGAAGTCTATCAAAGAAGATGAACTGAGACTAAACCTTTTGAAGAATAGTTATGGATATGGGATATGTTTAGTCTAAAGAAGGGAAAGCTAAAGAGAGACATAGAATAATACTGCTGGAAGGGACCTATCTTCCAATACTTGAAGGGCCATCACAGGAAAGGGAGCAGGGTTTATTCTCCATGGTTCCTGAGGGCAGGAGAAGAACTAATGGATGGAAGCTTTACATAGTGAAATCTAAATTGAAAATAAAGAGGAATTTTTTGACCATGAAAATTATTGAGCAGTGGAAGAGCTTGCTTCTAGGAATTGTGGGTGTTCTATCATTGGAGGCTTTTTAAGGTTAGATGTTTCTTTGTATAAGATTGTCTGAGGATTCCTGCCATTCAAGGTACTGGACTAGAAGGCCTATGAAACACCTTCTAGCAAAGTTCCATTTCTCAGCTAGTCAGTGTATGACTTGCAGCAGGGAGCACATTTGTGCTATTTAATTAGATCATAGATTTCTGATATGTACAAAATAGAAATATAATTGATTCTATGTTTAACAATATAGTTGCCTCCCCAAAATTATTGCATAAAGGATGCATAACTGCATTCAGATACATTTTTGGCTTGGTCAAAGCCAGCTGCTCATCCTGTCATTCTGGCGCAAAGAAAGTAACAATTTAACAATTACTGGATATTGCTGAAAATAGTTTAGCACTGGTTTAGGCTGCCTGTTGGGAATATCAATGGTATCTAAGAAAATCCTGCACAAAAAGAAAAAAATAACTAAAGATGAGAGCGAGCATAAAGAGCATTTTTATAGAGAAATAAGAAGCTGATTTGTCTTGTGGCAGGTCATTTGCCCATCTGGCTTATTTACTCTGTTGTTGCAGCAACTTTTCAAAGTGTCCGAGGACTTTTTTTTAACATGGTTCTTACTTTTTAACTTTGGGATGCTAAGGAACTATTGCTGGCAAAGCAGTTGCTCTTTCTGCTTGTGTGAAGCTCAAAAAGTGAGATGAGGAATTCTTCATCTGGTCACTGATAGAAAGAAAACAATCCAGGTTATTAGTGCTTCCATTCTTTTGTATTTATGGAAAAGGGATGCATGAATGCATTAGGGATGCATTCTGCTTTTACAACAGAAATGGACAAATTGATGCTTTTGGATGTTCTGAATTACAAATTGTATTCATTCAAACCAGCATAAGAAGTATTGGGGGAGTATGAGAGCATTAGTCCAAATCTCCAGGGTGGTTCTGGGTTACTTAAGGTAGCTAGCTTTTTAAGCTTTGCTGTTGAATGCCATGTGGTAATGCAACCTTCCTATAGAAATCATCTTTTTCTCCATCAATGCACAATAAAGTCCTGTACATCAATGCACAATAAAGTCATGTATCACTTTATTAAAAAATTTGATGACGACAACAACAACAATAATAAAAAAGTAGGAAGGTTTCCTGCCTGAGCAGGGGGTTGGACTAGAAGACTTTCAAGGTCCCTTCCAACTTTTTTATTATTGTTGTTGTTGTCGTCATCAAATTTTTTAATAAAGTGATACATGACTTTATTGTGCATTGATGTACAGGACTTTATTGTGCATTGATGGTGTCAAACTCGCAACGTCACATGATGTGTCGAGACATATCGCAACTTTTTTTCCGTTGCCGGCAATGGGGTGGGTGCAGTTTCGCCATGACGCATCCGGCCCGCAGGCCGGCAGTTTGACACCCCTGCCCTATTCCATTTTTAGACAAATGGCTGTCCATATCTTCTGCACCCAAAGTATTTGCACCTGTGTTATGAGCTGGTATTGGATGAACTAAATCTTTGTATAGTCATCACCACGTCTTCATTTGTCAATGTGTGGGTTTTAAATTTTAGCAATGTTTTGTGGGTTATTACTCAGTTTTAAGCAGTATTTTCTTGTTATTTTGTTGAAAGGAGGAACTACTTATTTTGATCTCCACATTTGTATTAAAAGATCCAGATATAAGCTTTTAATTATAGCACTGCCTGGCCACCATAAACCAGACATCAGATCAAAATCGTAATGCCACCTGAGTGTTTAGAGTATAAACTGTGGTGTGTTGCCAAATGTCAGTATCTAAGTAGACTGCCAGTCACATGCCAAGTTAAGCATAAAAAGTCTCTTCCATGTTCCAAAAACAAAATACCAAGTTAATAGGTAGAGTGTAAACACTGCCATTTGCTATGATATTTTTCTGGCTTCTAACCACAGCCTGATTTTTTTTCAGATGTTATGAACTGAAAACTGGTTAGCATTTAAGATTTTAATTAGACTAAATAGGCTTCTAGACCAATGGCAGAGACGAAGATAGGGCCTTTCTTATAGTAAGTACCAAGATTATAGAATTCCCTTTCTTAGGAAATCTGTGGTTTTAAATGTTCCTTGAATTTTATTGTATTTTTTAATTTAGGAAAGCCAATGAACTGTATTATATTCATTATGATTGTCCAAATTATTTTGTATATCACTGTGAGATACCTACATGTTTTTTTCTAAAAGACTTGCTGTATCTGTATAATGAAAACCTTAGATAAACCAGAAAAAATCTACCCTAATCACCAGAACCTCACATTCTCAGAGTATGAGTATATACAGTTTACTTCTGCAAATTGTTGCAGGGCACAAAATTACAGACTGAATCTTTAGTACTTTTTATCATGTGAGTAGATTTTTGTAGCTGGATGCTAACACAATGGTAAGAAATACCATTGTGAATAGATGTTACTGAGATGCTAATAACAAGTTTGTGGCAGTTAAGGAGCAAAATCCATGAGGAAGTTCTTTTGTGCACACTCTAGATGTCTTCTGAGAATGCTTAAGAATACAATTCGAACCACTGTTCTTACTATGTTGTGTTATATTTTTTGTCTTCTGCCTCCCTTTCTATTTTGCTGCTTGCTTTTCCACTTGTGGTCTTGAAGTTGAGTTGTTACAGTTCATCATGTTCTGTCAGGGAGTCTTGTTAGTGTTGTTTTTTTAGGTCGGAGCATTTTGTAGCACAATCCTTTACAAGAATGATCCTAAAGCAGCTCCCTTTCTCCATGTAATGGTTTATGCTTAATATATAATGTCTCAGAGTACTAGTTAAAAGCTCAAGACTCAAAGAAATGTATATGTGTCATTTTATGTCTCGGGTTTTCCTCTCTTCAAATTCTGAGTTTTGCAGATTTTCAATAAGTTTAACCCTTTATGTTTATCTGCTCCCTGTGACTTCTGTCTCCCCAGCTCTGCTTAAAGCTAGCCATTTCTTACTTGCAAGAGGCAGGAGCTTCCATTGGAGAAGAGAGGAGAGGAATAAGGTATTATCAAGCCATTTTACAACAGAACTGAAATCTCTCAAATCAGAAGGAAGCACACAAGTGTTTCATTACTTGTGTGAGCAAGTTTCCTTTGGGAATAAATGCTAAGCTTCCCTTCGGAGTATCATGGTCAAGCCCTCACAGAAGCACATCTCCCCATTGCCTCTTAGAATGCAAAGGTTCAACTATTAATAACCATGAATTAGTTTCACTGTTAGCAGCTATGTCCCTGGTGGATTCTCTGTCCCTACTCATGCTCCTACTGCAGAACTAATGCATTCCCTTTGCATTTCTGAAAATGTAAGACTATCATCATTGGGATCATAACATCTGACATACAGATCTAACAACCTCTCAATTATCTGGTGAAGTCAGCTTGCTTAGGTCTCAGCTTTCAATAGCAGCAAAACACACTTTAACAATCTGAAGTGTGTTGTGCATGCCAGTTCTCCTCATTTTTTCCCCCAATTTACTTTTCTGCTAAGTGGTTTTGTCAAGTATAGTGTTAATGGCTGAGCTGTATCATCCTGAGCTGTATCATCCTGAGCTGTATCATCCTTAGGCATGTAGTTTATTCTATTCTTGATTCTGTCTGTGTAGAACAGTGTTTTTCAAACTTAGCAACTTTAAGATGTGTGGATTTCAACTCCCAGAATTCCCCTAAGAAACAGTTAGGGAATCAATCTTCTGCCCTTATTGGAACAGTGCTTTACCATTATGTTGCAAGGCTTGGCTACTAGTAACCTCTTATTAAGAGGAAATCTCACAATGTGTTTCATTGCTGACTTATTACTACAAGTAGAATATTTATCCTAAGCTTATGTCCCATTGAATGTGTTAGTGTTTAAAGTTCAACCAATCTCTTTGTTAGCTTTGTTGCAACAGAAAGATATGGCTATTCCTCAGAAAGGTTTTTAATCCTAATGTTTGAGGGCAAATTCCATGCTTTTGGGTACAACTTCTGATTAGCCCTATGATTTAAATCTCCTAGGCTACACATGCTGATAGTGGTAACTTTACAACCTCAGAATCTGGATCCAAATTCTTTTCTTGTTCTGGGCAGCCACCTAAAGACATGCTGAGTCAGCTTCAGTAGTTTTCCGTGGAGAAGTAGAAATAAATACATCTTAGGAGATAGAATATGTACTTATATTCTTGTATTACCATTGAAAACCCAGAAGCTAAAGCATCTTTTCTAAAAAGTGGGAAGGATTATGCAACTTGTCCATTCTCCAGTTCTCATCCTCACATCTTTCACTGAGGGAGAATCAGGTTGGTGGGGAGAGAGCATCATAATGTTGAATTCCTCATTTGAATAAATGACTATTGAACCCCTGAGTGATAAGGTACTACTTCTAATGGGAGCATTAGGGTACTAAAGCCACTCTGACCTCCTTAGTGCAGACTCTATCATTAAGAAGCAAGCTCTTTTCCCTTTTATTGATTTATTACATAATTTATAATCTATCTACCTTCACAAGACCCCAGGTGGAAAACAGTGTATCCCTGTGTCTTTGTTCCTGGTTAAACTAAAAGATGGCCAAATGATCTCTACAATATATGACATAGATGTTGGCAACTACCATATGAGGATATATAACAGGAAATCATTGAGGTGAATGTGGAGAGATGGTGTTTGTGAAAGAGCAGGTGGGTTTGTATATTGCAGTTTTTATACATTAAAGATAATCCTATCAAAACTCTGGTATAGGTGATTTTATTGTAAAAATCTTCCCAAGTGTACTGATTTACCTTTTCTTATTTAATTTAATGAAAATAATATGATGGATTTCTGTTGGCATAGCAACTGAATTAAACCGGTGACTTCTACCATCAAGAAAAGATGTTACTCCATTCTAGCTTATCTTTCTTAATGATGCTCCAATCTGATGGCATAATGGCAATTGACAGCCTTCATTTATAGAAATGTTCCTTTTAATATTCTGATCCTCAGGACACATTTATTCACTTTTATATTACAACTACCAGTATATATCTATGTATGTATATGAGAATGAGTTATGATGGTCTCTGACCAAATTAAAATTTATTTTTTTAATAAAGATACCCCTTTTGTATCTTTACAAGAGATAAGTGTCTTATTAAATTATGTTCTATAAACATACATAATATATCCATTATTATCTATGTTGCTAAATTACCAAATTACTATGTGGCTGGATCTCCTCACAGAGTCTTCCTAAGTGGCAGGACATAATTTGCTATGGGTTATCAAAGCTAGGTATGAGGAGGAGGCCATTCTTCCAGGGCCAAATTTATAGTTGTTTGCCATCCAACATCTCTTCTTTGAGATTGGCAGCCATATACATTGAATGAACCAAATGAACAAACGAATGAATGAATTCCACCCCATATAAGCCAAAGAATTTTTTTTTAAATTGTTCTTTCTGCCAGCAAGGAATAGCAGCCAGTTAGAACCAGTTAAAGGGAGGGAAATATATCAGATGATTGGTAGCAGAGGGTATTGGAACAAAGGATCCCCTTTTCCCCATTATTAAAATGATTTGAAAAATGATTGCTGTGGGTTACATCTGAGCACTAAGTTGCCAAACATCTATTTTTGTTGTTATTCCAGACATTGCCAAATATGGTGGTTGATGATGGCCTGGAACTCTATGCACTGCTAACATAAATTAGTTTTCTTTCCTTCATTTAAACCAAGTACTTATGAAAACATAGAGCCTGTAATAATGGCTCAATGAACCATTAACTGCTTTTAGAAATGTATAGATCTCCTATTTTTCTGAACATAGGACTATTTCAAGGGTCTTAAAATGTTACTGCTGCATAAGTTGGAAGTAGTACACTTCTGTTGTACGTGTGGCTGGAGTATACACTAAAACCAAATTCAGAAAAATAAGTTTGACGACGAGATATCCTTTATTCTATGCACAGACTTAAAAGAGGCTCACTTATTCATGCTAATTTGCTAGAAAACGAAGATTCACTTGAGATGATAAAGTACAGATGAAAGTATAATGAGTACTCATTTTCTTACACTTGTTATTGTTGCTTTGCCTAAATTTGGCTTCTCCTGGTCATGGGAAAAGGCAATTCCGCTGGCAGGACATTATTGTGCCATTCCCCAATCACTGCATTTCCTGTCAATAAGTGTTACATTCCTACTGTCATGTAATTACTTTGAACAATAAGAACTAGGAACCTAGTATATTCTTCCATGAATGGATTAGTTAAGATGATCCAAATATTTTATTTATTGATATCATACTATGTTCTCCACCATATGAAACAGACCCATTTTTTAAAGATTGAATCCATAAGGAGTGGGCAAAACCGAAAAGTCCAATCCTGAAAGTTTCCACTTGAACCTTATGCAAAGATTAAATAATTAATTGTAAGAAATCCTTCCTATTTTGTTCCATTCCAGTCTTCTGCTGTACCGCTGTTTGAAGCTGCCTTGACCAGCTGCTTCTGCTCTTTTCTGCCTAAGTGTGCCTTCCTCAAAAATAATTGTTCTGCCTTCATTACTTTTGAGTTTATTTCGACTGTCACATCTGTTTCCTTCCTCAGATGCCTCAAAAACTACATTTCTTCCGATTATCAAACTGTTCCTATGTCACTGGAGTTTTGCTTACATACAGGCAAAACTGAGTTTTTAAAAAAGGGTGGGAATCTAGTATCTGGCCTTGTTCTAGAACAGTGGTGGCGAACCTATGGCACGAGTGCCAGAGGCGGCACTCGGAGCCCTCTCTGTGGGCATACATGCCGTCACCCAAGCCCCGCCTCCCCCCGCAGCCCCCTCCTCATCAGCAGCCCTCCCGGAGGAGAGTCACCCCCGGGTGCGGCCCGGGCAGAGCAGCACAGCCAAACACATGGCAGCTGGGCAGCAGATGATGCTGCAGGGTGCGGGTGGAGGGCATGGCCACCATGGCGCTGCAGGGCCGCCTGGGCGATCTGCGGCGGGTCGTGGATGGCCCTGAGAGCGGGCAGGATGAGGGTGGAGCAGGGCGGGGGTGGGCAGGCGGAGCAGGGGCAGCCTGGGGGCGGGGCTGTTTTGGGCACTTGGTCTCTAAAAGGTTTGCCATCACTGTTCTAGAGCATGGGTGTCAAATTTGCCGCATCGCATGATGTGTTGCGACGTATCGTGACTTTTTTTGCATTGCTGGAGCTAGGGTGGGCGCGACTTCCGTATGATACAACTGGCCCGTGGGCCAGCAGTTGTTCTAGAGGGTAGGGATTCAAAGACTGAAGTTTAGTCAATAGCATTTATTTACGCAGGAGAAATTAACTGATTCCCCCCTGCTGATTAATAGTTTCATTTTTCAGTACTATGAGCGTCCTGAAATGCTAAATGAAAAGTATTTACCTTTCAATAAATACCTGATAGTGATTTGTGAGAGTTATGTTCAATTATGGCTTTGAAGTTATAGCCTCTCATCGCAATAAAACATTGGCTGTAATGATATAAGAACAATAAAACATTCTGGCTTTTGAAAATGAAATTCAGATTATTAATATTGTAAAAAAGGGTGTGCCTATGTATTTTGCTTATGTTCAAAGGTTTTAGGGCTAGCAGTACTTAATGAACCTAGAATTTAGGAGATCACTAGAGATTAATAATACTTTTGTGGTACAAGGCTTTTCTCTCTCACACACACACATACACACACATAGAAGCATGCTGAGCATAGCTTATAACGTTATCCCTCCAGTAGATTCCTGTATTCCATCCTGTTGCTAGGAAACCAACACTGCTCTAAGATTGCTTGCAAAGAGCAAAGTCAGTTGTTCACTACCTTCTTCTGTTCCAGCACAGACTGACCAAAACCAACTGGCTGGCTTTGACCCAATATTTCCAAAATATGAGGGTTTTTTCCCCTATTCAGGCA
>NW_015386492.1:874883-880653 GCF_001527695.2 Protobothrops mucrosquamatus | reverse complement strand
AGATGAGGTAAGATATATATGCTATTCCAAACACAAGAGGAACTTTCTGGCTGGAAAATAAGATTTTTATAATCCTTTTAGACACATCTTTGGAAGCTCTTTTCACAAAACCTTCCTTGATTATTTGAGTTTTGCTGAAAAATGGCAAATTTGGACAAAGCAAATTTCTTGGAGGATGAAAATTAAACATTTCTCCCTGTACCACTTTCCATTTTGACCATTTTCAAAGCTGCTACATGTTATTTGACATAAGAAAACTATAATTAAAGATGGGACAATATCATGGGGGTTAATCACTGTATCTCTGACACAATCATGTTTACTTTCTTATGCAGCTGCTCTAATCCATTTTGCAGCCATTTTGAATGAAATCAAAAGGTTCAATCATGAATCTCTCACATCATATTCTGTTTGATCTGTAGCTGAAATCTTTTGGGATTCAATAGCTATGGGTTCTATAGGCCACCAAAAGAAATTGTTACTATTTTACTATCATTTCTGAAAGAAAAGGAAGCTACAGTTGCTATGGAATTAGATTCACCTGCTTCTTGCATTAGATAGAGATACTAAAAAGTGTGCCTATGGTATTTGAGTTTTAAATATCTTGGAAAAGTTTGAGGAGGTTTGAATTGCTGCTTTAAATCTGATCTCTGCTTTAAATCTGAATTCCTATGAAAACAATGTAAACTCCACTCTTCCTTTCAGTAGACCAGCTAGACATCAGCACCTACATGACCTAATCATGCTCAGATCTTGGGGGACCATGAGGAAATACCAGGACTGTATGCTAGACTGTAAAGTTTAAAAAAAGAAATTCAGAAGAAGGCAGTAGCAAACCATTTCCATATTGTTGACAAGAAAGTTGCATGGTTATGTTTCTAAAGTCATTAGAGGTTGACTCAACCCAAAGGAATTTTTATATTCCCTTATTATTGAAGAAGTGTAATATAATGATTAAACAGTTAGACTAAGACATCCTGACTCAAAAGTCTAATCTCAGTTATAAAGGTGCACAGGGCAACTTTGGACCAGTCATTGCCATTATTGTTCAGTCTAATGAATCCCTTAGAATAATTGTAGAATAATTGTGGGCAAATTGTGGAGAGGGGAGTGCCATGCACAATTCTTTCAGGCAGGATATAAATGTAACTAATAAACAAAAATAATACATCACAGACAATGGAACTTCTAAAATTGTGTTTGTAAAAACAGTACAGTTTTAAGTCTGCTTATTCAGAAATAAATTAGACTGAGTTCACTAAAATTAAGGCGTTCAAACCAGTCAGTCCTAGAAGAGATCAACCCCGACTGCTCTTTAAAAGGCCAGATCCTGAAGTTGAAACTCAAATACTTTGGCCACCTAATGAGAAGGAAGGACTCACTAGAGAAGGGCCTAATGCTGGGAAAGATTGAGGGCAATAGAAGAAGGGGACGACAGAGAATGAGGTGGCTGGATGGAGTCACTGAAGCAGTAGGCGTGAACTTAAATGGACTCCAGAAGATGGTAGAGGACAGGAAGACCTGGAGGAACGTTGTCCATGGGGTCGCGAAAAACAGCTATATACAAAGTTAAAAAACAACTTAGCTTTCGCTGGTCCTCTGCCAGCGTCCTCGGAGTGATATATATATCATTCAATTATTAAGTAGCCACTTCAGAAGTTTCTGAAGATAATCCTGGATTTAAGAGGATTTTTAATGATGAATTTACTTCAAAGGAATATTTCTTTGAAAAAAAGGACTTGTATTAGTTTGATGGTCCAAATTAAATGCAAAATTCAGACTATAAATTATTTCAGATACATAACATGTAGTGCTTCTAATCAAAATACATTGTGCAGTTACATCTTTTTGTCCCCAATACTTTTTGAGGGTAAAAAGGAAGATTTGGCAGGACTCGTGTAAAAATGCACAAAGAAAGGTTTTTGCACTGTAAGGCCTTACTAAGAATTATATGGCTGATGTAAGTCTTTTAGAAAATTTGTGCCTTTACAAATACAATCTTTTTCATCCTGAGAGAAGGATCTATAAACTTAAGCCCTTTAACTTAATTTTCCTTTTCTAGATTCTAAGCTACATGGTAAGACAACAGTTTTCCATCTATATCATTAAACCTGTACTATTATTTTTAATGTTTTTATTTCAAATCATAACAGAATAACACAATTGGAAGGGACCTTGGAGGTTTTCTAGTCCAACCCCCTGTTCAAGCAGGCAACCCCATACTATGTCAGAAAAATGGCTGTCCAATCTCTTCTTAAAAATCTCCAGGATTGGAGCATTCACTGCTTCTGGAGACAGGTTGTTCCACTGATTAATTGTTCTCACTGTCAGAAAATTTCTCCTTAATTCTAGGTTGCTTCTCTCCTTGATTAGTTTCCAACCATTTCCTCTTGTCCTGCCTTCAAGTGCTTTGGAAAATAGGTTGGACCCCCCCCCTTCTTTGTGGCAGCCTCTTAGATATTGGAACACTGTTATCATATTATCCCTAGTCCTTTTCAAAAATATCTCAATGCAGTTTACATAATAGAGAGAAAAGCAAAGTTTTACATTTAGGAAGGAAAAACCAAAGGTATAAGTACATTAGGTGAGACCTGGCTCAAAAACAGTAACTGTGAGAGGGACCTTGGAGTCCTAGTGGATGATCACTTGACCATGAGCCAGCAGTGTGCAGCAGCAGCCAAAAAAGCTAATACAATCCTAGGTTGTATAAACAAAGGCATCGAATCAACTTCACATGATAAAACCCTAATGCAGGGGTTCTCAACCTTGGCAACTTTAAGACTTGTGGACTTCAACTTTCAGAATTGCTCAGCCAGCTTTGCTGGCTGAGGAATTCTGGGAGTTGAAGTCCACAAGTCTTAAAGTTGCCAAGGTTGAGAACCCCTGCCCTAATGAGACCACACCTGGAATACTGCAGCCAATTTTGGTCACCATATCACAAGAAAGATGTTGAGACCTTGGAAAAAGTTCAGAGAAAAGCAACTAAGATGATCAAAGGCCTGGAGACTAAAACATATGAAGAACGGCTGCAGGATTTGGGTTTGGCTAATCCAAAGAAAAGAAGAAACAGGGGACATGATAGCAGTACTCCAGTATTTGAGGAGCTGCCATGAAGAAGAGGGGTCAAACTATTCTCCAAAGCATCAGAGGGCAGGACAAGAAACAATGTTTGGAAACTGACCAAAGAGAGAAGCAACCTGGAATTAAGGAGAAACTTCCTAACAGTGAGGACAATTAACCAGTGGAACAACTGGCCTTCAGAAATTTTGGGCGCTTCATCACTGGAGGTTTTTAAGAAGAGACTAGACAGTCACTTGTCTGATATGGTATAGGTTCCCCTGCTTGAGCAGGGGGCTGGACTAGAAGACCTCCAATGTCCCTTCCAGCTTTATTCTGTTCTAATATATAATTTAAAAATTCTATATATACAAACACAGTGACACACAGTGACACACTGGGTATAGTAAAAAGGAACCATCTCCTATTAAGGAGCATTTAGTCACTATGCCTTAGTAATCAGTTCCAGTGTAGAGAGATTTTTCTCATAAGTGGGATAATCTTTTGGACCACAATGAATCCCCCTAGCCTGGATTGATGTTACACTGAAAAACAACCAAGTTAAATTCATCCCACTTGGCTTAGTCATTCAGTTTTCAATAATAAATGCTAGGTCCTAATCCATTTTTCCACTCTTCCAGCAATTTATATTAGTGAATGCCTCATGCATGATTCCCTTTACACATTGGTGTGGGGAAAATTGCCTGACAAGGTGAGAGAGGCAAACAATTCGGTAGAAATTGAAGATGAGGTGTAAATGAGAATGGAGAGAAGCAGAAATACAAAAAAAGTGCTATATAGATATAGAAGTGATTCTTGGTGAAAGAGTAGCTAGTTCGATAGAATGGAGATGGCAAAGCAAAGGAATATTATAAAGACAAGTAGGCACATTTTGAAATGAAAACTTTTTAACAGAAACATGTAAATATTGTATTTATTTATATTGCCGCCCATCTTATACCAAAATTCCGGGCAACTCACATTCAAACTTAATGGAGAAAAATGGTCCTTGTGGTATATTCATTCTAAAAGTGTAAAAATGACCCACAAAGTATTGTGACTTCTATGCAAACCAATAACTATTTTGGAACAATGCCTATTTCTTGAGTTGTGTATTCTGTTGTCAGGATTACTCATTAATATGCTATTTGTTTTGTGTTGCATTATTTAATTTTACTGTTTGTAAAATATTTTATGCTTGTTCCAGTGCTCAGTGATTTTACAACAAAGTTCAGATCTGAAATTAATTTTGTTATGTGAAAGTTAAGAGTGTCATTGGTTTTGTAAGCATGACAAAGATATGGGTTTATCCATAACCCTTTTAACAAAAAAATTATCTTTCTATTAATTTATTTGCCTAGGAATAACTTAACATAGATTCCTGTCCACTCTTAATATTTCTGTGGTGCTTCTCCTTATCTGACCTTGTTGTAGGATTAACTATTCATACTCTGTCCTTTTCCATTCTTGATGTATTGTATAAATATAAGGATTGATGACTATTATGTTATTGAGAAAACATGGCTCTATTTAAGGGTGTCATAAGCAGATTTAACGTAATATTATTCCCACAGTAGGCTGTTCCTCACAGCCCCAGTGATGTGCTTTCTTGCCATCCTTGATGTGGGAAGAAAGCACATTACTGCTTCAGAAACTGCTGCATCCACAGCATTGCTGATCACACACAAGAATGAGAGTTGCAATATTTAAGGACTGTTGTAAGAAGGATAGGGAAGAGTGCAGTGCTAAGGGCAGGTGCAGCAAGGAAAGGAGGAACAAGAAAGACTTTTGCTGGAACGTGGAAAAATCTAGGAAGACCGAAAATCATTGGTGGGAGACAGCATTGATAGTTACTGATAGTACTAGTAATCTTTTCAATTACTTTGAAGAGTAAGATTTCTTCCTTGAGGTTGTTGAGAAAACTGTATTGTAGCAGGTATGTAATTTTTTCCAGACTCAGGAACATCAACAACTCTTTCCCTGAGATTTGCAGAGATCTCTTTTGACCAAAGTGTGATTCACTTCCACAAATCTGTGTTGTGAAGAACATGCTTTGATTGTGGCAAGCAATGTGTGTTTGTTTTAAAGGAAGGCCCTCTCACATTCATAACTGATTGTCCTCTCATTGATTGGAACATTTGACTCAACTTACTGCCGTAAGAAGGCTGATTATCCAGGAGTTATAGGCTTTTTCCAACCAAAGCAGTTAATGTTAGTTCGTTATGTTCAATAAATACATAACAGTACAGTGTAACATGGGTTATTTCTTTAACTTCAATCTCTTTATAGAACTTCAGAGAAGTTCAGATCATAATGTAAGTCACAATAATGCAAAAGTATGGATAGTTCTAATGGATCATAATCTTTCTTTTACCACTATATTATGCTATTTCTACACAATTAATGGGCATCAGTACATCTTGTGGCATAAAGAGTGAATTATTAAGGATTGGAAAACTTCCACTTCTGATGAAAGGTTCTGTTGAAATGGTATTGAAGATGTGGTTCTTATTTCTTTCTACAACATAGTATATTTCTATTTCAGTTGCAAACAGCAGTGTTATTTATCTGGATTTTTGTCAGTACAAGAATCAAATCTGGTTTTCATTAGACATGTAGACATGTAGCTAGGGAATAATTGAATTCTTGAAAACAAAGCCATCTTACATAGTATTCTGGCCTTCAGAGATCATGAAAGTTTAAAAGATCATGT
>NW_015386492.1:873828-874868 GCF_001527695.2 Protobothrops mucrosquamatus | reverse complement strand
CTTTCTACAACATAGTATATTTCTATTTCAGTTGCAAACAGCAGTGTTATTTATCTGGATTTTTGTCAGTACAAGAATCAAATCTGGTTTTCATTAGACATGTAGACATGTAGCTAGGGAATAATTGAATTCTTGAAAACAAAGCCATCTTACATAGTATTCTGGCCTTCAGAGATCATGAAAGTTTAAAAGATCATGTTCTATGTATGAATATATTTAAGTTAAATTTAAGTAACTGACTGCATTTTTCCTCTAAAAGTTTCTTGTGAAAACATGCTGTATGTCCCCTTCTGCCAATGAGAAGTTGGCCTTGGAACCACACATTTTTGCAATCTTCAGTGTGCCACACAAAGCTTGGTGCGGTCCTTGAGTCGAAAAGAGTTGTGCACCCTTTTCTTAGACTAAGTGCACAAACCTCTGACTGATAGTTGCAAAAGAGAAATATTTCACAAAAAAGGAAACTAAGATGATTGTTTGGTTATCTCTGTTATTTTGGCCAGTTGAGGAAGAATAACTGCCAGATTATTTCTTCAACCTTTCAATAGCAGTTGTGGACCTATATCTGCTGCTTTTAAAACTGGAGGTCCATTTCCTGCCATGTTTCAAGCTGTCAGCATATCACAGATTTCAACAACAACAACAACAACAACAACAACAACAACAACAACAACAACAACAATAATAATAATAATAATAATAATAATAATAATAATAATAATAATAATAATAATAATGAAGAAGAAGAAGAAGAACAGAATAGAGGCATGGAAAGACAAAGCACTACTTGGCCAGTACATTAAAAAATACCTGGGAAAGCAGATAATAACAAGACCTGGCAATCGCTAAGAGCAGGAAAATTGAAGAAAGAGACCGAGGGACTAATTCTGGCTGCACAAGACCAAGCCTTAAGGACAAATGCATACAAAGTCAAAATTGAGAAGACAGCAACAGACAGTAAGTGCCGCCTATGCAAAGAAGCTGAAGAAACAGTGGACCACCTGGTAAGCTGCTGCAAGAAGATCGCACAGACTGACTACAAG
>NW_015386492.1:868485-873575 GCF_001527695.2 Protobothrops mucrosquamatus | reverse complement strand
AGTAAGTGCCGCCTATGCAAAGAAGCTGAAGAAACAGTGGACCACCTGGTAAGCTGCTGCAAGAAGATCGCACAGACTGACTACAAGCAGCGGCATGACAAAGTAGCAACAATGGTGCATTGGAAGATCTGCAAGAAATATCATTTGCCTGTAAGCAAAAACTGGTGGGATCATAAAATAGAGAAAGTCATAGAAAATGTTAAAATTAAACTGCTCTGGGACTTCAGAATTCAAACAGACAAGCACCTGCAGCATAACACCCCGGACTTAACAATTGTCGATAAGAAAGACAAAAAAGTCTGGATAGTGGACGTGGCAGTGCCTGGAGACAGCAGAATAGACGAGAAAAAACTGGAGAAGATAAAATACAAAGACCTACAAATAGAAATAGAAAGACTGTGGCAAAAGCAAGCAAGGTAATAGGCGCCTTGGGTGCAATCCCAAAACAACTGGAGCACCACTTGAACACCATTGGCATTGACAAATTCGCTATTAGTCAATTGCAAAAGGCGGCCTTACTAGGAACTGCTTCCATCCTGCGGCGATATCTGTAATACCATCAAACATCCACATCTGCCTATCCCAGGTCTTGGGTAAGGACTCGATAGGTAGACAAAACGCCAAATCCAGTCTGAACATCTGGCTGACTGTGCGATGATCCATATTATTATTATTATTATTATTATTATTAATAATAATAATAATAATAATAATAATAATAATAATAATAATAATAATAATAATAATAATAAAGTTGGTAGGGACCTTGGAGGTCATCTAGTCCAACCCCCTGCTCAGGCAGAAAACTCTATACCATTTCGGACAAATGGCTGTCCAGTCTCTTCTTAAAATGTGGGAATTCACCTTGTAGATTGCCACCCAACTCTGGCCAAAATAGGAAAAGTTGACAATTCTGGCAGGAATAATTTCTCCCTGAATAACAGTAAGCTACAAGTCATATCATTTTTCCTTTAACTTTTAAAACTTCAGTGTTCACTTTTTGGTTTCTCGTTCATAATATCCTTATTTTGTTATTCCCTTCTTTCAAATTTTTTTAAAAATGGAACTAACTGTTTCTTTGGAAGAGTATCCTAACTTAAATGATCTGGCAATGATTAAAGAAATGCAAGAGTTCTCATTCAGGGGCAGGATTTCATTTTGAAAAAAAATGAATAAGGAGAAACACAAGAATATACAAAATTATGCATGATTTAGAAGACATGAACAGGAAGTGTCTTTCTTCCTTCCTCATATTACAACTGAGATTCATTCAGGGAAGCTGAACAGATTCAGATAGATAAACAGACATTTTCACATGTATGTTCTTTCAAAAAATATACCGATTATCTCTGATCTGAGTAGCTTTAACAGATGTTAATTTAAGGCAGATAAAGTTATTAAACAGTATGCCTCTAAATATTACTTGTCATTGAAGGATTTTATTGCTGTGATGCATTGCTTGTGGTTTCCTACTTGGACACCATGGGAGCAGCATGCTGGATTAGGTTGGCCCTTGGTCTGATCCAGAAATCCCCTTCCGTGTGTGTGTGTGTGTGTGTGATCTTGTTGATGTCAAGGCAGTTTCGCCATCTGGGTGACAATTAAGTATAGTTACCTAAGCTGTTACATTTAGATAGGAATAACAAGTGAGATGAGTTGTGAAGAGGGAGCTCCAATCCAAGGTACCATCTTCATTGTTTTCTCTTGTCACTTAATTGAACCCTAAGGTCTTCTTGGCTCTGTGGGAAGCAAGATACTTTCATCACTAGCTTATAATTATTTCTGTTGTGAAACCCCACATGAGGCATTAAAATTAAAATAATAAGGGCAGTGAGATATTGATCCCTCAGCAGGGAAGTGGTTGGCAGAAGGCAGGCTGCTGGAGGGCTTTGTTTGTGAAGTACTGTAGAGGCACCGAGGGCTCTCCGTGCTAATGAGAATAATCATCCTCATTGCTGTGTAGCTGCAGAATTAGGCTTAGCAAAGGCTGAATAAGCATGTAATTGAGTCAAACAACAAATGTAGTTGAACGAAGGAAGGAAAGCAAAATCTGCAAAACTAGAATAACTCCCTTAAGGACTTTGCCAATTCCATAAGATTGGAAATGCACCAACAATAGTCGTTCCCCTTTAGTAAAAATAATGGCAGAATTAAAAAAATGGCAACTGGAATTCTAAGAATGTTCCTAAAAAACTTTATTCTGGATTAAACCAAATGCTATCTACTCCAGTGTGGCGTTTCACATTGTGGCCAGTTGGATATTTTTAAGACAGTGAGAGGCAGTCACCCTCTTGTTAGTATTATGGGTGTGCCTCCCTTCTCTCTCTAAATCCCTGTAAATATCACACATTCTAATATTCTCCTTTGTATCTATATCTATATATCCAGTGCTTTTTTTCTAAAAAAAAAAAAAAAAAGGTGCCGGAACTCACACACGTCATACAACCCACCTTGCCTACCCTACAAGGTTCCATCCAAAAAAGGTGCCGGAACTCCGTTCTAGGCGTTCTATGATAAAAAAAAAAAAGCCCTGTATATATCTATAAGAGCTAAGCTATTTTGGGCTGTGCTATTGATATCTCAGATTCAGACAGGAAGGGCCCATGGAACAAGCTTCTTGGTACTGATTATGGAAGCTATTGTACAGGCAGTCCTCAACTTACAACCACAATTGAGCCCAAAATTTCTGTTCTTTTGCCCCTTTTTACAACTGAATCACTGCAGTTGTTAAGTTACTAACACAGCTGTAACACGGCCATTGACTTTGCTTATCAGAAGGTCACAGAAGGTGATCACATGACCCTAGGACACTGCAGTCATAAATATGAACCAATTGCCAAGCATCTGAATTTTGATCATGTGACCATGGGGATGCTGCAATAGTCGTAAGTGCCAAAAACGGTCATAAGTCCCTTTTTTCAGTGCTATGGCAACTTCGAACGGTCACTAAATGAACTGCTGTAAGTCGAGACTACCTGTAATAACAGTTAAAGTCTGAGCCAGAATGATGTTTAGAACAGCTTTCTTTTTTGAATATAGAGGGATTAGTATACAGGAAAATTAGGTATTATGGTTTTATTATGTCTGAGCAAACTTAACAAATTTATTTGAAGACCTTTATTAGTTGATCTTGGCGAAATAGCCAGTTCCTCAGGTCAGGAAAGACTTCTCAGATTCTTCTCTAATGTGCCAGAAACCAGAGTTATTGGTGCTGGATTTAGCAAAAACCACATTGCAAATTTTCTAGCTTACAAATAATCATTGGAATGATCTCTTATGGCACTTTACAGAGATTAAACGTGTTTCTCTGTAACAAAGTAGATATAGTGATTTCACCTCCACTCTCATATCTAGGCTCCTTATGAGGTTCACGTCCTGCAAAAAGGCAGATGTGCAGCTTGTTCCCCAGTTTGTATAAAACTGTGCATGAAATACTTGGAAATATTTATAAGCTCGGAGCCAATCCATCCCACTAGAACAGGGGTAGTCAACCTTGGCTCTTTTATGACTCGTGGACTTCAACTCCCAGAATTCCTGAGCCAGCTAAGCTGGCTCAGGAATTCTGGGAATTGAAGTCCACGAGTCATAAAAGAGCCAAGGTTGACTACCCCTGCACTAGAATGAATTTGGAATATTTTTGGTCCCTCGTTTTGACCCTCCTCGAGAGCTCCCCACAAAGTTGAACTCTTTCTTGGTAAGGGGACATGAATGTCTGTTTCTTCTGTAGTTTGTGCATGCAGGCACAGCTTTCAAGTTGACATGAACTTTTTCAAAACTGAGGGAAGGTATAACACCAAAAAAATCAGAAAAAAGAGTTAGAGCAGGGCTTTTCAACCTTTTCACCCATTGTACCACTTTTAGGATATGGCAACATCCGAGTACCACCAGTCGCCCAGCAAGGTGTCAAAAACTTGACGACCCAAAAAAAAAAAAGGAAAAAAGTGATAAAGTACAGGTAGTCCTCGACTTACAACAGTTTGCTTAGTGACTGTTCGAAGTTACAGTGGCACTGAAAAAAGTGCCCCCCAAGCCACAGCTGAGCAAGACACCCGCCTGCTCACCTGGCCACGCTCTTCCTCCTGTCCGAGGTTTTCATTGTGAGCATTTCTGTTGAGGATTGGCAGCGGGGGTGGGGTGGGGGGGTGTTTGGTTTTTACTCCCCCCCGTCTGCTGGGTGGTTGCAGCAGGTTTTGGTTACTTCACATGACCCTGGGATACTGTGACCGTCATAAATATGAATCAGTTGCCAAGCATCTGAATATTAATCACAAGACCCTGGAGATGCCGCAACATTCCAGCTGATTGGTGCTTCTTCTGGGCTCAGCAGAAGTGCCAGGATCAGTGCCGAGCTCCAGCTGGAGCTCAGCGCTGATGCTGGCGCTTCCGCTGAGCCCTGACAGCCCTGCAGCTCCAGCCATCTCTCGCTCAGGCTTGTGCGGTGCTGCCACCGGTTCAGCTCATTCCCCTCCCCCACTACCACTTTCCTAGGATGGTCGCGTACCACCTGCCAGGTGCCAATGTACCACAGGTGGTACCCGTACCACTGGTTGAAAAGCCCTGAGTTAGAGCAATATTAATATGAAATAATCTATATGTGGTTCATTTTTAATTTGCTTCTGTGAGCTTAGAAGTCATATAAAGCTTGTCCCTTCAGTATTTGGGAAAATAAGAATTTTTGGTACATCATTAAGATTCTTCAAAATGTGAAGATTGTGGACACAGAAACTATTCCTTTCCAATTAAAAATATTGATTAGTCAGGATGATTATTTCTAAAGGAATCAAATGATGCAATAAAGCTCAATCTTGCTTTCCCACCAGGGAAGCCCTTGTTGACTTAGACCTTCAGTTGCTAAGTGTTTTGGCACCTAATGTTAAATTGGTGTACTTTATATAGCTGTATTTTCGTATCTGTAGTTCTAAGATCATATCTGCAGCATGTGGAATGAATCTCTTATATTATCTGAATGTATGTAATTCACACACATAGTATGAACATATCTTAAAGGTATTTCATATATAGAAAAATATTTTGGATAGCTGTTTTCCATATACTATTTGTGAGACAAGGATATAGAAGAGTGGCTGTTT